>NW_019396684.1:63089-155122 GCF_000591075.1 Eurytemora carolleeae | reverse complement strand
GAAGGATACCTGAAATCTACACAGTGAGCTACAATGATACCTGAAATCTACACAGTGAGATTGAAGGGTACCTGTAATTTACACACTACACAGTGAGCTGGAAGGATTACTAAAGTATGCACAGTGAGCTTGAATGATACCTGAAAATTAGTCCAAGGAGTATCATGAGAATGAGTGAAATGATGACAATGATTGTATCACTGTGCATGAGATTGTACATCTTATTTCCAGGAGCATCATTGTAAGGATGATGGTGCCCGTAGAACTGAAACAAATAATCAAATTTTAATCTGAAATATAAAAGTCGTCTTTTTATTTTAAATCCGCGAAATTCTGGCGTGGGAAGAATCGTGTACTCTTTAAACCCCATTTTCCTCCATGTGATAACTGTAGATTAGTTGTGCCTTTATTTTCAGATGTATTATTATATTAAATTTGAAATAATTTTATAGTTTCGTTGGTTTGATAAAGTTAAAAACGAAGATTATTAAAAGTGGTTCAATGGTTCAATTCGTTTTGGTGAATAAATTTAAAACAAAATATAATAGATAACCTAGTGTAGACAGTAGACATAATAAAATTTTACTACAATTGTAACATTTGATGGTATTTTTTAAGGTCATATTTTTATGGGTCGCAAAATGCACTAATTATTTGCCTGCAAACCTGAATTCTGGGTTCCAAGAACCAGTTTACAATCATTTAGACGAAAAGTCCCAAGTGTAAACCACCCAAGTCACCCAAGAATGTCTGTTTGTGAAGTGTCACAATATTCCAGGGAATTTAGTAACGACTTTGAAATCGGCTTTTATCTACATCATTTGCAATTCTACTCTCCTCCTATTCTTGGGATTTTTAATTATGGCCGGTCTGTTTTTAATGTACCTTCAAAATTGGCGAAAATATTAAGAAACGAACCTTCACTATTATTTATAGAGAACTAATTGTCATTTATAACTTTTTTTGGAGATTATGGATATAAATAATTACAGTTATGATCGGCCATTTTTTACATAATACATTTTCATCAATTTATTATATATTATTCCCGAAACCGCAATTTGTTCACGAAATTTGTTTGAAGAAACATTCTGCAATTGACTGGAGAGATGAGCGTTTCCCCTAGATTTTTTGGCAGTCAAATAAAACATTTTTCCTAATTGACTATGTTGTTGGAATTTTCGTCCGATAGATCTAATTTAATCTGATTTCGCGATTGTTATTGCTCGAAGGGAAACTAGTCGTAATACCAAGTTGGCATTGAGAATGAAATAAGGCTCAACCAATCCTTCATATTTTCTTGGAGGGTTCATTTAAAAACTAGTAATTTACTTTGACAAAACTCAGAAAGTTTAACTGTGAACATTACAATTGAGAATAAGTGATTTAGACTCGAGATTAAGCTTTTAAATCAAGGACTCTCAGATTTTCGGCAGACTGCACAAATCAAAACAAATGCTTTGTGAGTTAGGTTGGTTCGTTTTTATCTAAATTCTGCCTGTAGTGTAAGAGGAGAAAATATATGTGGTCAAAATTGTTTATCAATCAAATATGCAAAAAATGAACGTTTTCGATCGTTTTCCCGTTTTTTAAAGGAAATTTGTAAAGTTTTAGGAAAACAAACTGGAACACATTTTGATATGAGTTTTGAAATTTTGGAAATCTTATCAAGAGAGTTTTGAGAAAACGAAGCAAAACAATTTAAAACACTTTCCACAACACACACTTTCCAAAACACACACTTTCCACAACACACACTTTCCACAACACACACTTTCCACAACACACACTTTCCACAACACACACTTTCCACAATACACACTTTCCACAACACACACTTTCCACAACACTTTCTTATTAATGTTTCTTGCCGTATTATTAATTACCTTGTTGTCAATTTCATCCGGGTGGATTAATGTTAAGTCTGCCTCCGGATCCAAATATCCGGATTCCAGATACGGATCTGGAAATCCGGATCCTTCCCCCGGGTCTGATGTATAGTTATATATATGCTCATAACGGAATCTGGGATGTATCGGGGCTGGAAGGTCGGGGTTTATATCATGGCGGATATCGGCGTGAAAATGGTCGACATCTATATCGGGATTAAGCTCGGCTGTCCAAAGGTGGGTTTCCAGATCAGGGGATGGATCGGGATTAAGGTGGTCGGGTTCTAAATCCAGGGGATCGGGAAGGATAGGGTCGGGTTTTAATTGATCCGTGGAGCCCATCTTTAAAAGAGAGATATCACCGCCGATGAAACATTTTTCTCGTCTGAAACATAAGAGAAATTCTTAAAAACACTTGAGAAGTTTTATCTTAGAATATGGTTTTTTAAAATCATGTACATCAAGTTTTGGAAAGATATATTTTTTATAAATCCTCAAATTAAAAATGCCCACAGTGGATATCGAGATCAAGTATCCATGACAAAAGTTCCCAGCTCCGAGCTGTGGGCATTTTTAATTTGAAGATCTATAAAAAATATATTTTCATTTTAGTTACTCCTCCCCTGATTAAAGCTGCCTTCAACTCTGACTAGGATTACACTGCGGGATATCAAATAAAGATTAAATTAATCTGCAGATTAACAAAAGATCGAGATCAAGCATTGACATGTTATGATCAAAATATTCCACTGTATGTATATATTATATATTTGGAGGGGGGTGGCGGCAAAAATACAAAACATAAATCTTTATAAAAAACATCTTTAATTGGAGCTTATTAATTATATTTATTTTTTATGATGAACCAACTTTTCGTAAATGTTTTAAAATTTACAGATTAAAAACGAGGGAACTGAACTCTTGTAATCAATTTTAAATCTTCGATGTTTTTAAATATGAAAATTTGAATTTTTCTAAAGTTTTCATTATTGTCACAAAAGAACTGAAAATTGAAATACAAAGAAAATGATATGACGGAATTAAAATAAAATTGAAAAAAGTAATTAAAATAATTTTGAAATAAGGAAGAATGAAGAGCAGAAATACTTGCAGATCTGATAAAAAATGTTTCACAATGACAAAGTTTTTACATTTTTATGTTTCTTAGAAGGTGTTAATTCTTCCTTGTAGAGAAATATCTATGTTTAAAACTTAAAGTTGAAATCTCTATTTGTCTGTTTGTTTGTATGTCCGATCATAACTCAGCAACCTTTTTTTTTGATTTTGAGAATAGAACCACGGGAATGTTCTTATAGCTTGGTTTATCAATTTTGTATTGAGTAGGTTGATTGAAAGGTAAAGTACATTTTAGAACTTGTTCAGAAATTTATGTAGCACAAGACATGTACATTTTAGAACTTATTCAGAACTTTATGTATCACTAGATATGTACATTTTAGAACTTGTTCAGAACTTTATGTATCACTAGACATGTACATTTTAGAACTTGTTTAGAACTTTATGTAGTACTAGACATGTACATTTTAGAACTTATTCAGAACTTTATGCAGCACTAGACATGTACATTTTATAACTTATTCAGAACTTTATGTATCACTAGACATGTACATTTTAGAACTTGTTTAGAAATTTATGTAGCACTAGACATGTACATTTTAGAACTTGTTTAGAACTTTATGTAGCACTAGACATGTACATTTTAGAACTTGTTCAGAAATTTATGTAGCACTAGACATGTACATTTTAGAACTTGTTTAGAACTTTATGTAGCACTAGACATGTACATTTTAGAACTTATTCAGAACTTTATGTAGCACTAGACATGTACATTTTATAACTTGTTTAGAACTTTATGAAGTACTAGGCATGTACATTTTAGAACTTGTTCAGAACTTTATGTAGCACTAGACATGTACATTTTAGAACTTATTTAGAACTTTATGTATCACTAGACATGTACATTTAAGAACTTGTTTAGAACTTTATGAAGTACTAGACATGTACATTTTAGAACTTGTTTAGAAATTTATGTAGCACTAGACATGTACCTTTTAGAACTTGTTCAGAACTTTATGTAGCACTAGACATGTACATTTTAGAACTTATTTAGAACTTTATGTATCACTAGACATGTACATTTTATAACTTGTTTTAGAACTTTATGAAGTACTAGACATGTACATTTTAGAACTTGTTTAGAAATTTATGTAGCACTAGACATGTACATTTTAGAACTTATTCAGAACTTTATGTAGTACTAGACATGTACATTTTAGAACTTATTCAGAAATTTATGTAGTACTAGACATGTACATTTTAGAACTTGTTTAGAACTTTATGTATCACTAGACATGTACATTTTAGAACTTGTTTAGAACTTTATGTAGCACTAGACATGTACATTTTAAACTTGTTAATAACTTAAGTTTCTGACAAATAATTGGAAAAATTAACATAGAATTTTGAGTGGGAGGTTTAAAACATTTTATTTCAGATATATTCCGCATATGCCGAGGGATTTTGGCTCCTTAAAAATCAAATTTCTTTTAATATGTTAAAGAATATGCTTTCATCTTGGGGTTAGGTTAGGTAAAGACAATTTCAAGGTCAAACGCTGTCGCTAGGAAGGGCTATGGGGCCAAGTGCTGCGGTATCTTGAATGTTAATTAATATGTTGTCTCTCTCCTTATTTTGGGTTATGTTAGGTTAAGATAATTTCTAGGCCGAGCTCTGGGGCCGAGCGCTGCAGCCTCTTAAATGCTAGATATTGAGCTGTCTCTACAGAAAAGAAAAAATTTGCCCGCTTATCACACTTTTAGAACCTAAGTCGGTTTATCATTATAAGATATATTCACCTGCTGAATATAAATAGAATGTAAAAGATATATATATATTATGATGTGTAGGACAAATGAATTTTTTTCCGCTCTGTAGGAAAAATCATGTTAAGGACAAATCATGTGAAGGACAAATCATGTGTAGGACAAATCATGTGTAGGACAAATCATGTGTAGGACAAATCATGTGAAGGACAAATCATGTGTAGGACAAATCGTGTGTAGGACAAATCATGAGTAGGACAAATCATGTGAAGGACGAATCATGTGTAGGACAAATCATGTGTAGGACAATTCATGTGTAGGACAAATCATGTGAAGGACAAATGATGTTTCTCCCGCTCTGTAGGACAAATCATGTGTAGGACAAATGATGTTTCTCCCGCTCTGTAGGACAAATCATGTGTAGGACAAATGATGTTTCTCCCGCTCTGTAGGACAAATCATGTGTAGGACAAATGATGTTTCTCCCGCTCTGTAAGACAAATCATGTGTATGACAAATGATGTTTCTCCCGCTCTGTAGGACAAATGATTGAAGGACAAATGACATAGCGCCTAAAATTCGGGTTTCTAATAAGAGAAATGTATATTTTTAAATGAAATTTATATTTTGTAAAAGAGATTTATTTTTTGTCCCCAAAGCATGATCGGGTTGTTACGATCAAATCTCGGAATTTTTCTATTGCGAAAGTTTGGTGTTAATTCATACTGAGAAGTTTCTAGCTGCTTCTTAGGCCTGAGAATAATAGAGTGCAGGAATTCTTCTGTTTAATCATAAAAATGCTTTTCACATTTCTCACTGAACTTATTTTGAAATTCATTTTCAATTTTTCGTAATTAAGAATTTGCACTGAATTAACATGCTTAACTACGAACAACGTGAAGAACTGATATCAACTGAAGGAATCCTCCATCCCCCCGCGTAATCCAGGATGGATGAATGAATAGATGAATTTACGGGATGTATGGTTCCAAACCAGGTTTCATCCACCAGAAGGGCAGGGCAGGGGGTGCAGGGACGGATCAGGGGATGGATTTTATAGATTAATACATTGTAAGTAAGGAAGGGAAGTATGAGTAAGGAAGGGAAGGATGAGTAAGTAAGGGAAGGGTGAGTAAGTAAGGGAAGGATGAGTAAGCAAGGGAAGGATGAGTAAGGAAGGGAAGGATGGGTAAGTAAGGTAAGGAAAAGATGAGTAAGGAAGGGAAGGATGAGTAAGGAAGGGAAGGATGAGTATGGAAGGAAAAGATGAGTAAGGAAGGGAAGGATGAGTATGGAAGGAAAAGGTGAGTAAGAAAGGAAAAGATGAGTAAGAAAGGGAAGGATGAGTAAGAAAGGGAATGATGAGTATGGAAGGAAAAGATGAGTAAAAATGAAAAGATGATAAGAAAGGGAAGGATGAGTATGGAAGGAAAAGATGAGTCTAATGGTAAGGCTAAAATATATTTCTATTTACACCTTCTCACAAAGACATCTCTATTAGATATTAACTTCAGTAACGGGAATTTCAGGCAAGAAAATCAATGCCAGGCCTATAAATATGTATTGTATTTGTTTACCCAGGCCCACCCCACAAACCTACCTGCACCCTCTACCCCCCTCCCTTATCTACCATACACAGTATCCACCCCTCCCTCCTCCACCTTCTCCACCCTCCTCCACCTTCCTTCACCTTACTCCACTTTTCTTCACCTTTCGCCACCAACTCCACCCCCTACTCCACCCTATATCTCTCTCTATCCTATCTGTGTGAGTTTACTAAACCAAGTGCAATGTTTCCAGGCCTCCAAATCAAACCACAAAGGGAAACCAAATCTTGAGCAATGCATCTCAAACAAGAGTAAGATTATAACAAAACATTAAGGTGTATAAATAAACATGGCATTTAGAAGACGACTTGAAACTACAGTGAAAACCAAAAAAACTTTAGAATAGGAAGACGACTTATAGATTTAAGTTTGACTTTAGTCTAATAAACATGAGACACAGACTTTGTGCAGTTTTAAACAAACCCATTAAACATGATAAGGGACATAACGTTACTAGTCAAATTGTTTGCTTTGCATCAGTTTCGAATACGCTATAGGAATATCATCTTTCTATTCCCCAGATTTATGGTTCTCTCTGTATTATCGATCGGAAATAAAAGAGAAAACTAAAAATTGATTAGTTTCTATTTTGGTTTCCCTAAAATAATCGAATGCGGATTTATTAAAGGGTAAGAGGTTGTGAATCAGATTGACATTCTTTAACTAAAAAGTAATTTAAAATTACGAAGACAGTATTTTTAGCGCGGTAAATTCTCCTTGCCTTAGTCGAATACGTATCTTCAAGGACCTAAGAGATTAAATGAATATTGATTGATTGATATGCAGGTTTAAGGTTTATTATTTAATATTTGAAACTGTTCAGTATACTGCAGTAAACATGAAACCAAAACATGCAATATCAACAAGGGGAACCCAAAAATCTCATATCTACGAAATATTCATACAAAATGGTTAGCCATCAATGCCATCACTTGCTCATGTTTCTAAAGCATTGCAAAAGAAGTAAATTTTAATCGTTTGAGGCTGAAAATATATATCTAAAGTATCTTAAGTGCCATCAACAATTGACAATCTGGCTCTAGTTTAAATTTATCTAATTATCTAATTCATACTTAATTAGTTAAAGGGAGTGACCGGCTATGTAAGGTAGTTGAACTGAGTATGCAGTGTTGTGGAAATCTTCTTTCAGATTTATTTGAGACATAGTATAAAAATTAAATATTAAAAATAATTTTAAAAAACTAATTCTGAAAACGTATCCATCCCCAAACTAGGAGTTTTGAACGTCGAATTTGCGCTCAAACTCAGGATTTACAGATCTTTAAAAAGTTTTATATGTCTAGTCCTAAAGAAGTTTTCCAGAACACTGCAGAGCATACTCAGTTCAACTACTTTACAGAGCCGGCCGGTCAATCTCTTTAAGGCGTTTAAATTAAGGGTACCATTGCTAATTGGGTATGCCGCTCTAACAAAAGAGGCTCACATGAAAATACGTGTTCAGTCCCTTTAAAATTATGTCTCGCCTAAAATTCTATTGCAATTATATGTAAACCCCGCCCTGCAGTCTCCCAGAGTATAAAATCGGTGTTAAAATGTTTAAAGGGACTAGAAGCGTATTTTAAAGTGACTTTCCATTCAAAGATGATAATTTCAGGTTTCAAACAACATCCATGAAACCTAAAACTGAGCAAAAATACCATAGCTTTTTTTAACTCCAAAATTGTGTTTATTTCTGTGAGTTTTTCCAGTGTTTCACAAGATATGTGCAAGTCACTTTCGCAAAAAACCCTAACCTGATCAGACAAAGGTATCAAGGGCACCGTTGTAAATCGGGCATAAGCATATTTGCATGGAGGGTCACTTGAAATTAGGCCTACAGGTTCTTTAATTCAGGGTTTGTCAATAAACGTTAGATTATTAGATGGAATCCTTCCATCACATTATTCTTACTGTAAATTCAGGTTCATTTTAAGAACCTGACAGACGTTTAACTATCTAAAGCAAGTTGTAAAGACCTGAACACTTTAGAATTGGATACCTTTAATCCGGATCGCTTAATCTGAATATCCAACGTGGACACTTTTAATTTCCTGCTTAATCAGCTCTTTTTCTATTCCTGCCAGTTTCCGATCAATGAGAGTTCACTCATTAAATAAAATTCAAGTTAGACCTAAATGTAGAGGAGTTTGTCAATCACTACTTTTAAACTGAATCTATAAATCAAGCGTGTGTTAGTTCTAAAATGTTAAGGGTTAAGGGCTGTAAAAAAACCACTAACGAGTTTTTAAGGAATTGTAAAGACCATGGGGGCTTTGTGACACATTAAAGTCGACCTAAGCTGAAAACTTTAGAATGGTCGATATCGAGATTAATGCTTGATCTCCTCTTTTATCTTAATCTCCAGATTTAATCATGCTTGATCTCCTCTTGTTATTAATCTCCAGATTAATTAACCGATCGGGATTAAGGATATCTCATTTAAAAGTTCCCAGCTCTGGTCTTGAAAATAGTTGCATTAATTTAATGGATGTCTAGATCTTTGTGGACTCTTATCACAAAGTTCTGATACTCAGGTATTATTGCTACTCTGTGGTGGTAACCTATTAAGATGATGAATACATGCATGTAACACCACAGGAGGCAATATCTGACTGACAACTGACAGACAGATAGACAGACAATTAAATACCATGACAGATTAGGGAACACACAAACGTTATGATCTAACAGACATGCAGACAGAGTTTTTTGATAATGTAATCATGAAATTCCGCCCCGGACTAACCAGAGATATTCGGTTTCTTCTATTTCAAATCATACGTGTTTTAGTCTATAATTTAACAATATTTAAACTTACGGATTTGTTTGTCTTATAATTTTCATTCAAAACGTATATTCCGACAAAAAAGTATTTAAGAAAAAAGACTAAAAAGTTATGTTTAATGGGACAAATTGTGATCAAAAGTCACAGCTTTCTGGAATATTGACAGAACCATTAAATCCACGTGATCCAGTTTATAATAAAAAAGGAAGCCATGGCACTTTTTTTAAAATCTTTATAGAATTTTCTGTTTAAGTATTTATACTGTATAAAATATTTTTTTAATGGTTGTATTTTGGTTAGGATGAGAAGTTGGGATAGCAATAGATGATTGGGGACAAGAGATTGGGATAGGACAAGAGGTTGGGATAGGACAAGAGGTTGGGGTAGAACAAGAGGTTGGGGTAGGACAATAGTTTGGGGTGGGATATGACGTTAGGGTCGGACAATAGAACGATTGGAGGACAAAATATTTGACTAGATATATAAAAGTGTGTATATAAGCCAGCACCTAATGAAGGTTAACCGTTTATAAATCTTAAACTGGCTTTAAACCAAATATATAACAGCTCAGCTGTATAAAGTATATAACAATAAACTGGGCTGAAGAAATGAATAAAATTCTATGGTTCAAATTTAACCCCCCCCCCCCTAGACTCCACAGACAATGCATATTTGAATATAGTGTAGTTTAGCTACCATAGATCTTATACTTGACCTTTACCATGCTCTCCACCTAATACGGGGCTAGAACGTTAAACAAAATCCCCGAATTATCACGACCTTCCCCCACAGCCCACCGAATGTCTCCCCATCCCATCCGCCAACCGAATTACCCTCCCCCCTTCCGTCTTTTACAGTACACATCTTTCACATGCAGCCCACCCAATCATAAGTAGAACCCCCCCCCCCNTTAACGAATGGTCGTCATAAACGATCGTTAACGAAGGTTGTCGTTAACAATCGTTAAGAAGGGTCGTCGTTAACGATTGTTAAGAAGGGTCGTCGTTACGATCGTTAACGAAGGTCCGTTGTTAAAAATAGTTAACGAAGGGTCGTCTTTAACGATCGTTAACGAATAGACGAATTTTATAAAAACGACCCTTTTGAAAAACGAGCGTTTTGAAAAACGATCGTTTTTAAAACGACCATTTAAAAAAACGAACTTTTAAAAAAAAAACGATCGTCTAAAAACGATCTTTTTGTTTTCGATTATTCGTCGTCGTTTTCATAACGAAACGATCGTTTATCTGAAAAATGAAAACGTTAACAACCCTAACCGTATCCTCGCCCCTCTCCTCCAATATCACAATGAGGCGTATAACATAAAACGTCTGGGGAAGAATTATGGTGGATTATCTGATTATAGTAAAGTAAGTTTTGCAACTTAAAACATATAGGTCCAATTAAATATATTGCTTATCAGATTAAAGGGAATTCGTAGAATGTAGATATACAAAATTTAAATACACTTGTTAATTACATTCATTCACTCATAAAGGACTACCAAAAACAAGAAGACTAATTAAATTTTTACCAATTACAAAATTATATTTTAAATAAATTTTACATTCATAGTCTTATGTGTCCTCTAGTATTAATCAAATAAACATTGTAGGGTTGGTCTAATTCACCAATGGCTAACTTTTCATAATGGTCTCCCTGTACTTTTTCATAATGGTCTCCCTGTACTTTTTCATAATGGTCTTCCTGTACTTTTTCATAATGGTCTCCCTGTACTTTTTCATAAGGCTGTACTTTTTTATAAGGGTCTCCCTGTACTTTTTTATAAGGGTCTCCCTCCCTGTACTTTTTCGTAAGGGTATCCCTGTACTTTTTTATAATGGTCTCCCTGTACTTTTTCATAATGGTCTCCCTGAACTTTTTCGTAAGGGTATCCCTGTACTTTTTCATAAGGGTCTTCCTGTACTTTTTCATAAGGGTCTTCCTGTACTTTTTCATAAGGGCCTTACTGTACTATTTTATGATAAGTATATACAGGGTTACCCACGAAGGATGAGACTGGAGACACAACTACACGGAATTTATTCTAATATTTAAGAAACTTTGAAACTTAAAACTTTATTTACTTTCCCTAATCATTAAATAAACTATTAGAAGATTATTAGGACAGAAAACTTAATCTAACCTAGGGATCGTCATAATACACAAGTTTATGGTTGTCTGTACAGTCTCATTCTTTGTGGGTAACCCTGTAAAGCCAGAAATACAAATGTATACAATGTACATTGTATAAAGTTCACTTTTGAACCAGTGAACAATAATAATAGTCCGAGTAAAGGTTGAGTCACGCTTTAAATCAATTCTTCAAATGACATTTTCCTAAGTTAAGGGTATTTACGCAATTTTAACCAAATTGGGAGCAAAAACGCAGAACCAAGCCAACTTCCGTATTTCAATCCTGAAGGGGTGGGGGTGGGGTGGTCATAAAATTGCGAATTTTCAAAATATTATTGAAGAAAAGTATATATTTATGAAAAAAGGGGAAAAGGGAATAAGGTACATTTAACATTTATTTATCAATTTTTTAAAATCCTAAAATCCAATTTATTAGTAGAAACTTATAGGACTATCATATACAGTGGGACCCATTAAACTATGGAATAAGAGGACTATAAAGTGGGACCCATTAAACTATGGAATAAGAGAACTAAACAGTGGGACCCATTAAACTATGGAATAAGAGGACTATACAGTGGGACCCATTAAACTATGCAATAAGAGGACTATACAGTGGGATTCATTAAACTATGGAATAAGAGGACTAAACAGTGGGACCCATTAAACTATGGAATAAGAGGACTAAACAGCATTAAACTATGGAATAAGAGGACTAAACAGTGGGACCCATTAAACTATGGAATAAGAGGACTATACAGTGGGATTCATTAAGCTATGGAATAAGTGGACTATACAGTGGGATTCATTAAACTATGGAATAAAAGGACTATACAGTGGGATTCATTAAACTATGGAATAAGAGGACTATACAGTGGGATTCATTAAACTATGGAATAAGAGGACTATACAGTGGGATTCATTAAACTATGGAATAAAAGGACTAAACAGTGGGACCCATTAAACTATGGAATAAGAGGACTATATAGTGGGACCCATTAAACTATGGAATAAGAGGACTATTTAGTGGGATTCATTAAACTATGGAATAAGAGGACTATACAGTGGGACCCATTAAACTATGGAATAAGAAGACTGGTGGACCCATTAAACTATGGAATAAGAGGACTAAACAGTGGGACCCATTAAACTATGGAATAAAAGGACTAAACAATGGGACCCATTAAACTATGGAATAGGAGGACTATACAGTGGGACCCATTAAACTATGGAATAAGAGGACTAAACAGTGGGACCCATTAAACTATGGAGTAAGAGGACTGAACAGTTGGACCCATTAAACTATGGAATAAGAGGACTATACAGTGAGACCCATTAAACTATGGAATAAGAGGACTATAGAGTGGGACCAATAAAACTATCGAATAAGAGGACTATACAGTGGGACCCATTAAACTATGGAATAAAAGAACTTTTTAGTGGGACCCATTAAACTATGGAATAAAAGGACTTAACAGTGGTACCAATTAAACTATGGAATAGGAGGGCTATACAGTGGTACCCATTAAAACTATGGAATAAAAGAACTATACAGTAAGATCCATTAAACTATGGAATAAGAGCACTATACAGTGGGACCCATTAAACTATGGAATAAGAGGACTATACAGTGGGATTCATTAAACTATGGAATAAGAGGACTATACAATGGGACCCATTAAACTATGGAATAAGAAGACTGGGACCCATTAAACTATGGAATAAGAGGACTTAACAGTGGGACCCATTAAACTATGGAATAAGAGCACTATACAGTGGGACCCATTAAATTATGGAATAAAAGGACTATATAGTGGGACCCATTAAACTATGGAATAAGAGGACTATACAGTGGGATTCATTAAACTATGGAATAAGAGGACTATACAGTGGGACCCATTAAAGTATGGAATAAAAGGACTAAACAGTGGGACCCATTAAACTATGGAATAAGAGGACTATACAGTGGGACCCATTAAACTCTGGAATAAGAGGACTATACAGTGGGATTCATTAAACTATGGAATAAGAGGACTATACAGTGGGATTCATTAAACTATGGAATAGGAGTAGTATACAGTAGGATTCATTAAACTATGGAATAAGATGACTATACAGAGGGATTCATTTAACTATTGAATAAGAGGACTATACCGTGGGATTCATTAAACTATGGAAAAGGAAATCATCGAATAGGAACCTATGGAATAGGAAATTATGTAATAGGAAATTATGTAATAGGAAATTATTTAATAGGAATTTATGGAATAGGAAATTATGGAATAGGAAATTATGGAATAGGAAATTATGGAATAGGAAATTATGGAATAGGAAATTATGGAATAGGAAACTATGGAATAGGAAACTATGGAATTGGAAATTATGGAATTGGAAATAATGGAATAGGAAATTATGGAATGGGAAATTATAGAATAGGTAATTATGGAATAGGAAACTATGGAATTGGAAATAATGGAATAGGAAATTATGGAATGGAAACTATGGAATAGGAAATTATGGAATAAGAAATTATGGAATAGGAAATTATGGAATAGGAAATTATGGAATGGGAAATAATGGAATAGGAAATTATGGAATGGAAACTATGGAAAAGGAAATTATGGAATAGGAAATTATGGAATAGGAAATTATGGAATGGGAAATTATGGAATAGGAAACTATGGAATAGGAAACTATGGAATAGGAAGTTATGAAATAGGAAACTATCGAATAGAAATTATGGAATAGGAAATCATGGAATAGAAAACTTTGGAATAGGAAATTATGTAATAGGAAATTATGTAATTGGAATCTATGGAATAGGAAATTATGGAAAAGGGAATTATGGAATAAGAAATTATGGAATAGGAAATTATGGAATAGGAAACTATGGAATAGGAAACTCTATGGAATAGGAAATTATGGAATTGGAAATTATGGAATGGGAAACTGTGGAATAGGAAACTATGGAATAGGAAACTATGGAATAGCAAAATTTGGAATAGGAAATTATGGAATAGTAAATTATGGAATAGGAAATTATGGAATAGGAAATTACGGAATAGGAAATTATGGAATAGGAAATTATGGAATAGGAAGACTGTTAACAAAATATGATTTTAATTAGTCCAATAAAAATACAACAATGATTTAAAACCCCATTTCAGTTAATAAGCTTATTTTCTAGTTATTGTCAAAACTATTTGCTCTGAAACATCTATTGCATTTAAAATTACTTCATGTCTCCTTCTATTCCACGATTTTTAAAGTCTCACCTAGAAAACATACTTACATCAGATCAGCTTGATAATGATAGATACGTTGAAAAGAAATATTTAGAGAATTGTTACAAATGCAACCATTTACAAACATCAAAAAATTCAATCGGAAAAAGATTAAATAAGAAGTAAGTTTGCAACTTGTAAATAAGTGTATTTATTATAAATACACCTTACGTTAATTAACGACAGAAATAATTGATCATTTAATATTTAAGTTCACTGCAATTACAAGAATAAATACATTATTAATTAAAGATAACTCACGGTTATAAACTGAGGTAAAAACTAGTTGGGAAATGCGTCATTCATTCGACTTAACTGGAGATCCGAAGCGGCAACTTTTGATGCTTGGATTCATGATGTAAGTCTTTAAATCTGAGAATTTTGGGGAGTATTGTCTTCCAGTTCTAAGGAACTGTCATTTTAATTATAATTTGCTCCCCATTTTCTCGATTCCCAATGGTACCCTTGAAGCCTTGATCTGATCAATTGTGTGGAAGATAATGTTGTTTATTTTTGGCTAATAAGTTTTTACTTCTGTTAATTTCTCAATTGCTTCTGAAGCCTTACATATGACAATACTCAGTTTAAAGGGTACCACTGTGAATCGGTCATGTCGCTCTTTCCATGGAGGGCCATTTATAATGACGTTAACAGTCCTTTTAGGTAGGAAATGAATCCTGATCTTTAATTGATGGAAACTGAAAGTTGAAGATCTCATTGGTAAAATAAAGTGGATTTACAGGACGCATATGATAAATTAAAAATGTATTCAAATTAAGGAATTTCTGTCAAATTAAACTAAGCCATCGGTGGGAGGTGAACTGAATTCTGAACAGATTTAACATAGTTAGACATTGAGATAAAGTTTGTAGGATGAAAATAAAAGATAGAGATTTTTTTCCTTTTTGTGTCATTTTTTAATCATTCTTTCATTTTTCCTTACTGAGTTTACTAATCCCAAAAATTAATAAAAAGGAATGATATTAATTATTCATTAATACTTGTTTCATTAAGTTACATATTATCTACATACACTCCAGCTAAAAATTGAGTTCTTTCATAAACTTGTGAAGTCAATGTATTCTGTACACTCAAATTTCCCGGCACCTAATTTTCAGCGAGAAAAAAAGGATCATTATCGAAAATCAGACAAAGATTTAAAGAATACAGTTGTGAATAGGACATGCCATTCTTAAAGTTAAGGGTCCTCTGCTGTTCCTTTTTAAATTTAGTTCGAACTTCCTCTTTATTTAATTTCTAGTCAAAGAGATCCCCCGGGCAGCCAGTATTGCCACTAGAGACTCAGCACTTGTCTAAACAAAAATATCTTTTTAAATAAAACACTTTTTCTAGCTAATTTTCGTACCGAAACTTAGAATTCTAGAAACTCTAAATTATATCTTATTAATTGACACACAAAGTTATGGATTTGAGAGGAAAAAAAGTTTTTAATGTTTAAATTAATATTTTGCTACTTGGATCCGTATTCAAAGAGAGCTAAATTTCAAAATATTCGTTTTAGAATTATCTAATATATCAGTTTGACAGATAGAAAGATAGATAGATTTAGAACATCCGACTAAGACCAAATTACACGCAAAACTGCGTTATTTCTGGTGAAGATTGAATTTCTCCTCACACTTCAAAAACATTTTCTAGAGAAATGAACATTAGCAGCTATGAAAAAAATATTTTTTTTACTTGGAAATAAGTATTCAAAAGTTAAGACATTTTTCCGGAAGACATATGGGTGTGGCTAGGAAGCGCTACGGGTAAGCGCATTGCCGCGAGTCTGTATGTGAATTAGTTACGGGATGGAGGCCATATGGGTCTGGCTTGCCTTCCCCTATCATTGTACAGTATATTTACCTCTGAGTTAGATGAACTAGAAGAGGTTCCAATACAGGCAACTGGTAAATTCAGTTTACTCCGGCATTTTACCTACACATAAATTCAGCTTAAGACAAAGAGACAATATCATTTTCTGGAAATCTAAAAATGCTGGGTGCAACTGTGAGTACTTATAATGTAAAATAGGAAGACGACATTTCAACTATATTGCGTGAATTTGTTGTTAAAAAGGCAAAGATTTTACCATTAGCTTAAAAATTAAAACAGCAAGTTTTTTTGTATTTGACTGAACTACAGGGTGTCCCACGAAACATGAAAGTCGTCTTTGATCTTTACATTTATTTAAGATAATCAGTCGTCAACCTTCTTTAACATGTATGATACTTGAAATAATTACTACAAAATTTCCCTAGTTCTGGGATTTACAAAATGGGGTCTCTCTTTTCTGTGCTGTCAATATTACCAAAGATATTGAGAATTTCGTTCAAATTTAATTTTAAAAAAACCAAAAATGTCTAAATCGGAATGAAAATCTTCATATCTCCGGTATTATTGAGAGCACAAAAAATGCAGACCACATTTTAGAAATAACAAGACTGGGGACATTTTGCGACTATTAACTCTAGAATTTTACGACCAAAATTTGGATTACGAATAACTGCCATACATTATTTCAAAGGTCAAAGAAGACCTTCAAGACGTCTTGCTACTGTCATGTTTCGTGAAACACCCTGTATCTAAATTTGTAACTTGAGTCTAACATGCATCTTCCTATTCCACAGTTTAATAGATACCACTGTGCTAAAAACAAAGACATTAAAAATGTTGGTTAAAACCTCTGAGCTTTTTGTTGGCTGGTCCATATCTGCGAGTTGTTTACTAAATTCTTCCCATCTACAAAATGTTTAAATATAAAAAAAATATCTATATTAAGGGTGAACCGATTACATGAAACACATATCAAGTAGTAACACAAATACTACTGTGTTTTTAAATTTTAAGCATTATTAACTTTTTTTCGATAAAATCAAAACTGACCATCGCAAATGGCTATTTATGGCCGAAAAACCGGTTATACAAGTGATTTTAAATTTTTTTCTTCCAAATATGTCGATATTGGTATAAAAAGATCCGTCTTGCAAAGCCTAGTTCAACGCTGCAAACGGTTTGTAAAAATATTCAAAACATGCGATCCAGGAGCATAAAATCAGTCGTATTTCCTAGTTTTTCGGCTCCAACTTGGTGTATTTCTTGATTATTTTGTAAAGCGGGGTTTCCCGTCGTTGGAAAGACGAATTTTTTGATGCCCTATCGACATATTTTGAAAAAAAACACTCTTACTGCTATGGTTAATTTGGATTTTAGCGCAAAATGCCTTTTGTAAATGTGTCTTAGAATTAAAAAAATACATTAGTATTTACTACTTGACATTGATTCCTCTCAAATTTCTGAAAAATCTTTCACCCTTAACATATATAAATATATATATATATATATATATACTGTGTGTGTTTGTATCCAATACGTCAAAGCTGCTGAACCGATCGGGCCAAAATTTTGTGTGGGACCTCACATGACCTCAGGAAAGGTTTAAAATTTTGAAAATCCACGATTTTTTTCTAAAATCACCGAACTCTTTTTATTTTAATGTATAAAAAAAGAAAATGTTCAAAATTAAAATAGAAGATTGCATTTTCAACAGCTTAACAATCAAATAAAGAAATAATGTCATGTAGCTGGATAATGTCACTTCCCAAGTTTTGCCTTTTTGCACAAACACCCTGTGCAATTGAAATTGGACCTTAATAATTAGGATAAAAAACTTACATATTTTCCCTTCTCTAAAATTTACAAAAATTTACAAAAAAATAAAGTTTAAAAGAGTTAAATGCAAAATTCTATTTTTCCCAAAAATGCGTGAAAAAGGCCACGCTGCAAGTGCCAAAATAGATGAAGCAGGGAGCAAAAGTTTTGCATACACCTAGACAATGGCAAAATCTGAGTTTTTTTTTTGCTGAGTAATATGGATGACTAGCCAAGGCCTTCAAAAAACCGATTTTCCCCTTCAGTTTTCACTTTTTTTTGAGACACTCTGTGTCAAAATATGAAAAAAACGAATAGCACCAAATTGGATTGCATTTTTCAAGAGCTTTCCAACGGTATATAAAACAGCCATGTAGCTAAAAATAATTCCCCCCCCCCCCCCTTGGAGGGCATAGTGTCACGTATCGAAATCTAAAAAAATAAATTGAAAGCATGAATCTGAGACCGAATTTAATGAATTTGAACTGCCTACCGTCACCGGGTCAAATATAAATCATAGATTCAAATCCTTCTGAACTTTTATCTTTTAATTGGTGGTTCAAATTTGAACGGAGAGTATGCAGTAGAGACGCAGCTCAAATTCATTAAATTCGGTCTCCGATCACTGTAAATAGCATTGTAATTTGTAAATATGTTACCTATTTCTGACATCAGTTCCTCCCCAATAAAGTAGCTGGTTTCTAGCTAGACCATAGGATCTATAAATATGGAATATAAAGATAGGACAGGACAAATAGTCGGGGGGAGGATATGATTTTTAATACTCTAAGAGAGATTTTTTTCACCCTTTTTGATACTTTCACCTTTTCTTGTGAAGCGATAATATAATGTAAGAATAATTAACTGCAGAACAACCTATGCTTTTGAACAGTGTTAAAAATAATTAACAAAATAACTTAATATATGGGAAACGGATAACATTGTGATAGAGATAACTTACGCAATGTTTTCCATATATCCAACTACAGCGTGCTCCGATTCAAAGAAATCTTTGGCAGGATCTATTTTACTCACACTCCCGTCCTGATCCCTACACACATATATAAATCATGAAAGGTACTGTACTGCAGGGGTCCATATAATTCCATCTGATCAATCCCAAATGTTGATTGATTGATATTAGGGACAGAAATAAACCATGTTGTTACTGTAATCAATTGGACGTATATAATGTCAAGTTGTAGAAAAAAATCCATACTGCAGAATGTTTACTGCAAGGGAGTGTTTATTTTTCTGTATATCATAATTTATCTCTTATGTTAAATACGAATATTTATATTTTTTAACACCCCAAATGCAGTACACATTTCTGAAGTGTAGTACACGTACACAAAAACTTGTCAAAGTTCACAATGACATATAAAGTGTACTTTCATGCCCCTGGACTGTAGACATAATTTCAGGCAACCCTCTAATTATAAATAAAAAGCTTGGTGAAATCAAAAATAGAGGAGATATTCAATTTTTAAACTTTGAAAATTGATTAGTTTCAATTGTGGTTACCTATAAATGGGACTTGAAGATTTCTTGAAGAAAAAACATCTTATAGACATCTTTAAAGGGTACAAATTGTGAATCTGACATGCCCATTCTTTAATTGAAGGGTTATTTGAAGCTATAACGGCAGTCCATTTAGTTTATTAGGTTTAAACAATATATTGACTTTTCTAACAGACAAATGTATTGTGCTTAAACTCTCTTAATAGGTAACAGACAAATATTTTATAATAATAGTAAATAAATCAAAAAACCCAACCTACCTTCCGATAATTTCAAGTAAATAAATCAATAAACCCAACCTACCTTCCGATAACTTCAAGTAAATAAATTAATAAACCCAACCTACCTTCCGATGATTTCAAATCCTTTCTCAATAAGTCCGGAATACTTTTCCTGAAATTTCCAGTTTCTATTTTTCAAACAGTTTAAATAATTCACTTAATCCTAGATTAAAAATTAATCCGTGGGCCTCTCATCTCATCAATTTTTAATCCAAGAGAGACGGAATCTTGAAGCTAATTGAGCCCCTGTTAAATCCAATGTGTCCCCTCAACCCAATGAATATTGAGCCCCTGTTAAATCCAATGTGTCCGCTCAACCCAATGAATATGATAACTAGAAGTCGACCTTGTTTTATGATTTCATAAAATTGTCATAAATATTTTAGTTGTTGATATCCATTAGACATATTATTATTAATTTAGATTATTACAAGACTTAAACAAGAGATGATTACAGTAACCCCAGTTTAGAAAACAAAGTTTCGTTTTTGTTCAATCTCAAAAGATTCCCCCTCATTTATTCTTCTCTTTAAATATTTAATTTAAAAGATCAGAGTTTGAGGTTTTAAAGAACTAAAGTTCCCTGCACTAAAACAAAGAGTCACGAACTTATCAATTATTAATTTAAACACGAAATACTTAGTTTCCTTTTATTAATAAGAACTATTAAAAAATTTTATCTTATTAATTCCGTTTAAAAAAAATAATTAGTTCAACATTAATGCATTCCCGATCCCCAGGCATTCTGGAATTTTGAAAAATAAAAACATCAATTTTTATCATAATTAAAAAATTGTAAACATTTTTTTTCCAAAAAAACCCATTTAAAAAAAAACATGAAAAACCCGAAGAAACTGTATTCCTGGTGTAGAATAAACTTCTCCAGGTTTGGAACCAACAGAAGACGATCTATCTTGAACCTATCCACCAGAGCCTCAAATAAAAAAATGTTAAAAAATTAATTTCAAAAAAGGTATCTGATTTTCAGTAGAATATTTGCTCCACCATAAAAATATTCAATTATAAGCTAGCTAGGCGAAATCCAAGTTGTACAAGTGGTTCAACCAGTTTTTAAAAAAATGCTTTGACGCGTCTTCGGATTTAAGTCTGCGCAGGATTAAAATGAATGCACCGTTAAATTCTGAGGTTTCTTTTTACATTAATTTAATTTGATTAATAGGTAATACCCACTTATCATATTAAAAGCTTCCAAATATTCAAGGTATAATTTCAATGATAATGCTACTTAAATTGCTGCATCAAAATCAAATCAACTCAAATTAGACTTTCAGGGACGCCCATTGACCGAAAAAGCAATCAAAATTCGATTATTTGTTGAAAATATTAATTATAACAAATATAATTGTTGTATAGAAGATGGATTTGTATTTAAAATATAGAATCAACAAAGGATTTGAGTCTCTCAACAAATCTTCTAATCCCTCTATATCTTTGCAAACTGATGGTGTAAACCTTTGTTATTTGATGTCATAGTTTGAAATATCTAAGGTCTAGAAAATTGGGATTGGGTTGCAAAGAAATAAAAATTAGAAAATCTGAGTTTGTATCAAAGACTAAATTTCTTTTCTAGATGTAATTAACAGAGTCAATTTTGCCAATAATATCAACTCTTTATTATTATAATACTAGACTTTCAGGACACTTTTAGAAAAACATTCGAGGTGTTTAACCTTGCTCATTTCGTTTCCAATCTTATTGATTATGGTATTCCCGAATTTTTCTTTTTAAATTTGCGCATTTTCAAATGATTTTCGATTTTATTCCAGGCAACGTTTTTCATCTTAATACAAATATTAAACTTTTCCTGGGGTCATGTGAGTTGCCGCATAAAATTGAAGGTATACCTTAAGAATAACAGGATGATCTATATCTAAAAGTTCTAGAATGGTTGGGAAGTGAGGGTTGGACTGTACTCTAATACAACTGTAAATACTGTCCTCTTCTTCTTCATCCTCTAAACATAAAGTCGTCTTTATTTAAAGGTTGAGTGGTGTATGTAGTAATTACTGAGTTCAATTTAAACCTTACAAAGAAATTTAGATAGTGAATTCTAATGAATTTCAAGCACAACTTCCGTCTTTCCATTTCTGCACATCTTTTTGTAGTCTAAATTTTGTTATCGAAGACCATGTAAAGAAAAGTATTTATTGAAAAGGAAATATTTTCGAATCCCAGTGATGTAAAATGAAAAAAATGGTGTTTTTTATACATCTTGGTTGATTTTGCACTCTGCTTTCCGCGGAATAATGTGCTATACAGTGGTTGGCGATTATATCAATACAATATAGACAGATATTTTTCAAAAATCACGTTTTCAAGAAAACAAAGAGGATCTGTTGAAGATTCTACAACTTTTCTTTGTTTAAATGTTTGAGTGTTTCTACTGTTTGAAAGCTTGGTAGAACTCAAATTGATATATACGATGAAGATTATAAAATAACGGAACTAAAAAACCCAGAAAGTAAAATTGCTTATTTATTAATTATAACAGAACAAAAATCTTTAAATTTACCTTCTTCAAGCTTTTGCTTCTTGGAGTCTCCCTCCTCTTCCTCCAGTTTCCTTTTTAGAGAAACATCCTTATTCTTCTCCGGTATATGGTTAGAGAAGAGATATGAGGTTGTAGAGACTATACTGGAGGATGTAGTTGATGGATTCGAGGTTAATGTTGTTGAGGCTTGGATCTGTAAAGTTCCCTTGAGAGCTGAGGCTCGCCTAGCCTCAGCTTCGGAGCAATAGACCTCGGCCTGGAACAGGACGAGTAAAAAGTAAAAAACCGGTAAACCTTTAGTGAGTCGGGAGAGAGATAAGCTTTTTAACCCTTTCGTTCTTTCAAAAATGTCCAACTCGTATAACCCTAAGCTTTACTAGTGACAACTGGGTTTAAAAATCAATACTACTGATTCAAATGCTTTTTCAGAACTATAGCTTGACAAGTTTTCTTTTATTACATCATGCAAAAGTTTACTCTGACCAAAGATATCAATCAAAACTATTTGTAAAATCCTTTTGAAAAATCGGGCTGAAAAACTGTTTTGGTTAATACCTTTGATCTGAGAAAAAAAGTATAATTAAATAAAAACAAACTTGTTGAAAAATCAATTTTCAAGTTAATAATAACTAACATTCTTGTAGAGCACTTTTAACTTCCCAAATGTGCAATTTCCCATATGGCAACTTCCTAAATGTGCAATTTCCCATATGGCAACTTCCTAAATGTGCAATTTTCCAAGCGGCAACTTCCCAAGTCTGTCCTAGCCAGCCCACCAACTTGTTCTAGCCGCGGCGCTCGGCCAAATAGCCGAACCTAGCCGCAGCACTCGGCCCCCATTGCAGTCTGCGGCGCCTCATTGGGAAGTTTCGCTTGGGAAATTGCACATTTGGGAAGTTGCCACTTCGGAAATTGTCACTTAACAAGTAGCCCTTGGGAAAATGCCTGAGGGAAAGTACCTAACACCTCTAAATGTAATACCTCCTGTTGAGATTCCAACGCAGGATTGAAATATCTGAAAACCCAGTTCTGCCCAGTTGCCATTGCTCTCATCACAAATATTTGCATTGCCTGAAAATCATAAGATTTAAATTCACTAGAAGGAACTGACGCAATTTCATGTGACCCTATATTGATAGAATGTCATGTCTGATTCATTAAGGTACCCTTTCAACCAGTGCTTAGGATCCATTCAATTTTGATGCGGATCCGGATCCGGATCCTGGATCCGGATCCAGGTCATTTCTTTAAGATTTACTGAAATTTTTTAACAAGACAAAATTTTCCAATTTTTTGTTTTATTTTTTTCGCTTATTTTTATCCTACAACTTGATGAACCATTCAGAAATGAGGAAATTTTCATAATCTTTTTTTTCAAAAGTTCAGACTTGGGGTTTTGGAGTAAAAAAGATTTTTTTTGCAGTTTTTGGTTGATATTTTACCCCTTGGATCCGGATCCCTGGATCCGCATATTTTTGCGGATCCGGATCCAGGAAGCCAAAATCTTGCGGATCCAACGGATCCGGATCCTTAGCACTGCTTTCAACTTTGGTCTGAGTATGAAAAGAATTAAGATAATCTTGTTTTTCTACTTAAAAGTACGTCAAAGAGAGAATATTTATTTTACTTGATTATCTCTTGCTGACTTGTCCACGATAATACTGGTTAAATACTTGTTCAGTATCTCACTTGCAACCCTCACTACCAGGGGATCATCTACCTAAAGGGATTGTTCACTTTTCAGCAAGCATTACTTCTTATGGTTTGTATTTCAAAATAAAAGCCAATTTAAACTTTTTTTTTAAATATTCATATTAAACAATTACATCAGAAGTTAAAAGCATACTCTTAATCTTTAATGATCTTATTTTTTAATCTATTTTGATATACCATTGACGAAAAAAAAGTGTCCATGGAAATTTCTGCTAATTATTTTATACTATTTTCCAGAAACACCTTCTCGACATTTAAATATTTAAATACGTTGTCAGTAATATTACCTTTATTTTAATAAAGAGTGAGACGGGTCCAACAGATTTAATCCCAGTTCCTGCTGGGGATCCAAGCTCAAGCAGTTCAGTTACATAGCGGTATGTGCTCTTACAGTACAGTTGGGATTAGGTTTATAGTATATAGGTAGTAGGTACTCTTACAGTACAGTTGGGATTAGGTTTATAGTATATAGGTAGTAGGTACTCTTACAGTACAGTTGGGATTAGGTTTATAGTATAAAGGTAGTAGGTACTCTTACAGTACAGTTGGGATTAGGTTTATAGTATAGGTAGTAGGTACTCTTACAGTACAGTTGGGATTAGGTTTATAGTATATAGGTAGTAGGTACTCTTACAGTACAGTTGGGATTAGGTTTATAGTATATAGGTAGTAGGTACTCTTACAGTACAGTTGGGATTAGGTATAAAGTAAATAGGTACTCTTACAGTACAGATGGGATTAGGTTTAGAGTATATAGGTACTCGTACAGTACAGTTGGGATTATGTTTATAGTATATATGTACACTTACAGTACGTTTGGGATTAGGTTTATAGTATATCAAATCAAATCAAATCAAATCAAATCATTAGTTGCAGAGTGTATAGGTGTTCTTAGAGTACAGTTGAATTAGTTGAGATTAATGGATATACAGAAGGTCCTTTATCAACCTGGTATCTAATATGATTTGGGACACCATGTAGTAAATCTTGGTAAGAATTTGTATGGAGATGAAGTCTCTGGTATCATAATGTACACAGGTCTAAATGTAGCATTTATGAGGCAACTTGAGACAAATCAGTCTCGGGGGTTCATAAGGTGTGACCAGACGTGACATACAAACAAATTAACAGACAAAGATCACTAATCTATAAATATATAGATAAGGCTAGTCCCAACAGGACCTGAGGAAAGATTGGGACAAGGCCAATTTCCAGCTGCCTAAACAAAAACATTTCAGATAAAGGATAAGGATAAATTTTTTTGGTGAACAACCTTTTCATAAGGCATTTGTACGAACGAATATCATTTATGCTCAAATCCCTTTTACAATAGAGAACAATAATAAAATGTTTTAAAAGATAGAACAAAAGCAGGCCCGTAACCAGGAATTTTCCAGGGGGGGGGGGTGCAAATAAGCGCGCCGCGCAGGATAAATTTTTTAAAGTTTTTTTTTTAAAAGCAATACTTGGTTTGTTTTTACGGTGGTATATGGTTTTCTTTAATACATTGTCAATATAGGCTATAATGACTAACCTTTTTAACAAGTGTATTTGAGCTTTTAAGGGTTACATTTTAGTGTCTGAAACTTGACTTGACAGAGTGCACCTACACACCCACTTTTAATGAGTAACACACAATAAGATTATAATTTGGTTTCGGAAGGGAATCAACTCTTGCTTGAGCTATATTATTGGTAACTAGATTTTAGAAAATTATGAAAAACAATTTCTTTTATATGGGGCTGGGGGGGGGGTGCAAATTCGTCATTGCACCCCCCTTTCAGAAGAAAGGGGGGTGCACCTGCACCCTTGCACCCCCCCCCCCTGGTTACGGGCCTGATTACAAAAGGATTTCTCAATCATCCTGGAACAGAAAAAGGTTTAAAACCACTTTAAAATTGGAAATTAGGTTTACAGCAAAGTGAATAAATTCTAAAGTGGAACAGACTAAAACAACGACGACAGGTTGGGCCATAAGGTTTTATTTGGTTTGGAATAATTGCATGAAAAGATTTCATGTGAAAAGTAAAGACTAGAACAAATAGACTAAAGACCCATGTACATGTCGCCTTCAGTTAGAACTTCGAAATTTTCATAATCAAAAATCAAAAATTTTGTAAGTTGGTATGTAGTTTATATGAAAATACTACAGACCAATTTATATATATATATATATATATATATATCATTTTTAAATACTTGGGACATAAAATCTCGTCATTCAACTATGAGTTTGGCCCACTTTAGTATTTAATCACTTTGGGTTTACAGTCCCTTTAATAAAACAGCATACCTGACACATTTTTCAATTTGAATCGATATTTTCAGATAGTTTTCTTCCGGTACTTCTTCTTCTTTCTCTAATTCCTCTATCAATCGTTCAATTCTATAAAAATAAAAAGGTATTTGAATATATTTTTTAAATATTAGAATCTGAAATAGCAAAAACTTAAAGGGATTCATTTTCATTTATCTATATCTCTATCATTTTTGAAACAGTCAGCACAGCACTTCTTGGTTTGGGAGAAAATCAATTTTTGATGTGTGCATTCTGTAAAAGAGTAGAGAATAGAAAGAAGAGTAGAGGATAGAAAGAAACAGTCAAACTTTGTAAGAAACGATTTTAGTTAAACTGCACAATCACATATCTGAGATATTCTTTACTTGACCACTAAAAAATATACACTTTTCAGACCCCCTAAAGAGACTGTAAGCGTAATTTCAAGTGACCCTTCTTGCAAAGATGATAATTCCCGATTCACAACAGTACCCTTGAAACCATAATCTGGTCAATAATGAAAGATATTCTCGATGATCTAAAACTAAACCGTTTTATTTCTGACAATTACGTTCTATTTTTCTATTGTAGAAATGCACATTTTCTTTTATGAAGACCACAGTTGAAAATAACCAGTTTACAAAATCTTAAACATTGATATCATATCTATACTTCTTCAGACAATGCTGTTAAGGATATTGTTGTAAATCTGGAATTGTCATTTATGAATGGAGTTTTTATGAATTTGTTTTTAATCTTCATGACGGAAACAATGTCAAGAACTGACGAGGGTCAGCCCAGACCGAAGTATATTTTCGATAAATGTGGAACTAACATCTACTTTTTTTCTTCTCAACAGAGGTTTGGTCCATCACCATCACCATCACCGAATTTTAAATCTTATAATTACGCTTACAGCCTACTTTGACCTCTAAAACCAGAAAACAATGGAATAGGAAAACGACATTATAACAATATTTAAGAATATTTTATGCTGTTAAAAAGAAAATAGTTTTACTAGACACTTATCAAATCACTAATTTAGTGTAATCGGTCTGTTTATACTATACAGTTGCTGTTTTTATGTTCAGAGGACTTTTTAAACTTATAAACTTGATTCTAAAAGTCGTCTTTCTTTTTCAGAGTTTTCTGGTTATCACTGAAAATAATTTGTATAGTGCTAACCTGTAAATAGAAACATCAACAAGAAATTGATCAGATTGAGACTTCTTTAGCTTCTCTATTATCTGCCTTTTCCTGAAGAAAATACTTTTAAGTTTTGTATAATTTTCTAGTTTGAACTCAAGTTTCTTGGTTTGACCTTTTTTCCTTGGTTTGTCAAACTTTTCCGAGGTTTGTCAAACTTTTTCACTAATTATTTAAAATATCTATTTATTTACCTGATTTTGAAATATTTGCCCCAAATCTGATTCTTATTAAACCAGTTCCTCCAATCTAAAAATAAATTTAATTTAATTGTATTAAAACAATTATGACAAGGGGAAAAAATGCTACGCGGCATTATTTACTAAAAGAAAGAGTGAAGGCGCGGAAGTTTGAGTTAAAAATTTATACACAAATTGTAGATTTTAAGAATTACAATAAAAGATTTTTTACAAATATCATTTTGACATTTCGTACTTGAATATGTAACCAATATCCCTACCTTGACACACTGCCCGGCAGTCCAGTATGGTTGAGCTAATATCCTTACCTAGAAACACTGCCCGGCAGGCTAGTATGGTTGAGCTAACATCCCTACCTTGAAACACTACCCGGCAGGCCAGTATGGTTGAGCTAATATCCCTACCTAGAAACAGCGCCCGGCAGGCCAGTATGGTTGAGCTAATATCCCTACCTAGACACACTGCCCGGCAGGCTAGTATGGTTGAGCTAATATCCCTACCTTGAAACACTACCCGGCAGGCCAGTATGGTTGAGCTAATATCCCTACCTAGACACAGCGCCCGGCAGGCCAGTATGGTTGAGCTAATATCCCTACCTTGACACACTGCCCGGCAGGCCAGTATGGTTGAGCTAATATCCCTACCTTGACACACTGCCCGGCAGGCCAGTATGGTTGAGCTAATATCCTTACCTTGACACACTACCCGGCAGGCCAGTATGGTTGCGCTAGAACTGGTTCCCAGCATCATATTTGTAAATATGTTAGGATGTGTCCAAGGAAACGTACTGAAGTCTATATCTGCCATCTTATCTGAAAAATCAAAAATGATTATTTACCAAATATTTTTGTTAAATCTTTTAGATAAAGTTATATATGAGAGTTGATGCTTCATTTTGAAGTAGAATACAGAGCAGTAATGGAACCAACGAGGTAGCTCGATCAAGGTAGGACAGGGGCCTCAGTTTTAAATGTTTTAGGTAGGATTGGATTGATAAAATTGATTTTGATAATAAAAATAATCACAATAATCACAATAACAAATTTTCATCATTTATCTGAACACTTCCCTCTCAATGGTATCATTTCTTTTACAAAAATTAAAATCATTAATATAATTAGAGTTATCTTTAACTAAAGGAATTGAGTCGTTGGCAAGGACTCAAATTTTCTGATCCTCATATCTTTGTAAGCAAGTTGGAGTTTATCTTTGATATTACAAAATTTAAATATTTGATCTAACAGAATTCAAAATTTGAAAAATCTAAGGTCTAAGACATTGGGTTGCAAAGATGTGGTGATTAGAATATCAGAGTTTGTGGCAAAGACTCAATTTCTTTGATTGAAACCCATCTATATATAGAGACTATATTATAATCGATAATGTGTGTTATCCCTATTATCTTTTATTACCATTTCATAATATGGTATTTATCTCTGATTTAAAATCCAGCATCGTGTGTAATCTCTACTTATCTCGATATTAAAACCCAGCACAGTGTATACTGTATAATCTCTACTTATCTATTAATTAAAATCCAGCACCGTGTGTAATCTCTACTTATCTAAGAATTAAAATCCAGCACCGTGTGTAATCTCTACTTATCTCGATATTAAAATTCAGCAACGTGTACAATCTCCTCTTATCTATGAATTTAAAACCAGCAATGTGTATAATCTCTACTTATCTCTGAATTAAAACCCAAACACGAGTGTAATTTCTGCTTGTCTCTGAATTAAAACCCAACAACACGTGTGATCTTTACTTATCTTTGATTTAAAAACCAGCAACGTGTATAATCTCTACTTGTCTCTGATTTAAAAACCAGAACGTGTGTAATCCCTACTTGTCTCTGATTTAAAAACCAGCATCGTGTGTAATCTCTGTTCATCTCTGATTTAAGAACTAGCACCGATTACAATCTCTATTTATCTTCATGGCGGACCCACCTCTAAAGTGTGTTAAGGCGTTTTGTTACTTTCTATTTCTTCTGCATATTCTGTAGCAACAGGTTTTCAAACAGATACACATAAGTCATAATCCAGGGGTAACTAAGGGTTGTAAGGGTGTGCGTGGGAGGGGGGGGAGGGGGAAGAAAGTGTAGAAATATGTTAATTATGTTCACACATACATAATTTATTAACACTTTCAATACGGAAGTGTGAATATGATTGAAAAGTTTACATAGTTAAAAAAGGTATCAATATTTTTTCAAAATTGGGGTTTGTTGCCAAATGCTCTAGTACGCTCCTGTTAAATGAGGTAACGCTGTCGGTGAAATTATCAAATTAAAAAGTGGTGGTGGTGGTGGTGGGGGGGTATTGGTTAGATTAGGGGGGGGGCCTTGGTTATCCCACCAGGATGTATGGAGCGACACACAGCGCCGGCTGGGAAAGGATAAAAAGGAGACTCAACTTTACATCTATCTATATACTGTCTGTTTGTAACTTTGTTGCCTGGAAAATTTTCAGATTTTTGTAAAATTGTGAAAAATCCACAAAAAATAGTAAATTCGCGAACTTTTTTATTCTTGTTTCATCAAAGATAAAATGCTGAAGACTAAACAATAATTATAGGTTGAAATATATAGCCTAATTGCTTTCCAACAACTTTAATAACGAGTCAGATTGATTGATTGATTGATTCCTACTGTACCATGTACATGTGTACATTTGAAAAACTATTAAAATCTCTGTACAGTAACATCTCTTCTATTCGTACATTTTACTTTCTTGAACTACTGTACAGTGAAGTAGATACAACTGCAGTACACTACAAAACGTCAACCAAAATGCAAAAATACAACAATAAAATTTTAGGTTGGAATGATGTGTCCTGGCATAACAAAAACATATTTTCACCAAACATAGGAATAATATTTATTTGATATCTACATTTTAAATTAATTTTTTTTATTTTTCATAATAATTGTCAAAAATCTGCAATTATTTGGTTTATTTTTTTTAAAAAGTTTTATAAATATTGTCTATATTGGTTCGAAATTTTAAGAATAAAACCATATATATTATAAAAAATTATCTAAGTTAGTAACTTAATATTGGAGCATGAATTTATAATGCAAAATAACATGCTACGCTAATACTGTTTTTTAAACAAATAAAGAATTTCAAAGTTATTTTTCCCCTTATTTTTTTTATAATATCTTATGTTTTGAAAGCGGTGATATTTGTGTTTTGAAAGCGGAAAGTAATTTCGAACAGGTGTTGGGTGTTAATTATCATTTTTTGATCCAGATCCTAAGCATATGCATTGCTCAGATATTTGAAGATGTTGTAATTTTATTCTTTAAATTAAGACTTGTTTTCTGTAAAACTCAATATAAAGTTCAAAATTAGAGATAGTTAGAATGGTTTATCTTGTTTATAAAATTAAAATAGATTTATTGAAACAGAAAGTTTGGCTGCTGAAGGTGTTCTTCTAGATCAATATTATGTATTGCCAACATGTACACCCTCCAGGTAAAATTCAGATTAAGGTTTTTTATCAGATTTTATCAGGTTTTTTATCAAGAGAGGGAAATAACAAAAATTGGGGGGAAAATGAGACTTAAAGGGACTGTACGCGTAATTTCAAGTGATCGTCCATTTATAGAGTGGCATGTCCGATTCACAACGATACCCTTAAAACCTTTGTTTGCTCAAGGATTTAATAAATATTCTTATTTATATAGCAGATAAAAAAGTGCCGCGCGAGTGTACACTAGTAAAGAGTGTACAGTGTACACTGTAACCTCTAGTCTCCCGACACTCAATCTTTAGCTATACAAATGAAGGACAAAGGTTTAAAGGGTACTGCTGTGAATAGGACAATGGACATGCCTTCCTGTAAATGGACGGTCACTTGAAATTACACTTACAGTCCCTACAAAGATAGCTAATTACTATTTTCCGAAAAATTCATCTAAATCTCTCTATTTCTAAAAAATTGACAGAAGGTAAGCACATTTCCGAGGAAAAAAATATTTATCCTATTATTCAATTAAATAAAGGAAAATAAACAAATACAACCGTTTACCCTTCTGCAATTTTTTTTTTTTCATGTTTAGGGTGGCCATGATGACAGGAAAATATCCTTACAGGTGATATTTGTACCAAAATTTACTATCAACAATTTGTTGAATATTAAAATATTTTTGTCATTTTGATAAAAAAGTAATACCCACCATTAAGCAGAACCGAGATTTTAATCCATATTCTCTAGTATGGGAAGACAGCACATGTATATAAAACCTTTAATGCCAGCTGGACTTCCTGTTAATGTCAAGATAATGCCACAGTATTTTAAAGAGGTAAAAACACACAGCTTAAATATGTGAATCCAGTCATTTATAAATAAAATGCTAAACAAAATATTTTTCGGAAGTAATTTTTTGATATTAGTAAAAATTAGATATGTTTTACTGTAAACCAACCTTTCACCATTCTTACTTTTTTTCTAGTTACTCATGTTAAGACCTTTGCCCACCAAAATGATTCATAATTATTTGTCAGGCTGGATATGTAACTCATGCCATTGGTAAATGGCATTTAGGATACTGTCATCAAGTAAGCCATTTCTCTTCAAAATTTTAATTATCTCCAATGATAATAAGCTTAAACTTTAACACTATTTAGAACTATACTCCAACCAACAGAGGATTTGATTCATTCTATGGATTCTACTTGGGATCTCAGGTACAAAAAACTGTCAGATGTTAAAAAAAAAGATGACTGTTTATAGGTCTGAGCTGGGAATCATTGTGTTGGATGCACATAATCTCTTGATCTTGATATCCCTTGAAAGCACTTTTAATTTGAGGATCAATGTATGATCTCTTCATTTCGGCTTTTCCTCCATGGTATGATTACCATGCGGAATATCAAATAAAGATTAAATTAATCTGCAAATCAAAAAAGATTGAGATTGATGCTTGACCTCAATATTATCCACAAGACCAGAGTTACAAACTCTGCCTATATTATAACTAACATCACTTCAAGTCAATAATGTTAGAGTTTTATGGCATTATATGATGACCTGAAAACCAATTATATTTTAGGACTATTATTTGCACAACAAGATTGAAAATATGGATACTGGATATGACTTTAGGTTCAATGAAGACATTCTTAGAGGTAGTTTAAATAACAACAGATAAAGTTTTATTCTCAGAATTCTGAACAAATATTATGCAGGACCAGAAGTTGAAGGAAAATACTCAACCGACTTGTTTGTAAACAGAGCAAATACACTAATTGAAGAACACAAGGATGGAGACAAACCATGGTTCACATATCTGTCATTTCAAAGCGTACATGATCCCATTCAGGTGTTTAAATTTAAATATGAATCAATTTAATTTGTAAAAAAAGTCAAAGGTTAGCTGGATAAACTACATAATGCAACAATGCAGCAATCAGTAAATTCTATTACATCTAATGTTTATGTAGAGACTCCTTCTTCATATACTCCAATTAATTCATGATTAATGCCTCAACTTTCACCTTATTTAAATTTTTTCCTAAATTAATTTTTTTGCTAATTAAATTTCCTTTCTTCATTTTTTCTAGGTTCCCCGTGAATACACAAGCAATCTGTGTAGGTACAAAGACCAGACTAGATTCTACTACAGTGCTATGGTGCATGCACTGGATAGTGCAGTGGGCAAGGTATTTGGAATTATGACATATTCTTTATTTTTTTTTGGTAAAATTTCAATAATATCCTCATTATCTTTTTAAATAATGTTTTGTTTAAAATGAAGGTGATAGACGGACTAAAAAAATCTGGGCAGTATGAGAACACAATAATAGTGTTTACCACTGACAATGGTGGAGCAGTAAACGCTGGTGGTAATAATGCACCCCTCAGAGGAACCAAGGGGACCCTCTATGAAGGGGGAACAAGAGGAATCGGGTTTATTCATTCTCCTCTACTCAAACAGACAAAATACACTAACAAGTAAGATATTTCAAGAAAGAAAAACTAACTTATAAGTGAAACTTACACTGTGCACATATCAATTAAAGGGACTGAAAGTGTACTTTCAAATGCCAGCAGACTCAAGATTACAGTGTACACTGTACTCTCAATGCTAGAGTACACTGGCACGGTTTCTTTGCACTTTTATTTCCCACTATATATATAAGAATATTTTAGACATCATTGATCAAGCTATGGTTTAAAGGGTAACATTGTAAATCGGACATGCCACTCTTTTAAAAGGAAGGTCACTTAAAATTACACTTGCAGTCCCTTTAAGCAGAATTTGTACAGAAAAGTGTTTGATTTAAGGAATCTAATGCATGCAGTGGATTGGTTGCCAACCCTTCTCACAGCTGTGGGTCAATCTAATTTAACAGAGGAGCTTGATGGCATGGACCACTGGGCTTCTATTAATTCAGAGTAAGCAAATCAAAATCTTACTTCAATTTTATTTAAAATCTTAATGCAATTCTTGAGAAAAATAAATGTCTTTAGAAAAGAGGCTCCCCCCAGAGATGAGATGGTTTACAACATAAAGGAGAAACCCTTCAAAGCTGCATTACGAAAGGGAAAGTACAAATTGCTGTGGGGCAGCTTGTCACAAAAGGTATTATTTGTATTTCTTTATTCTTTTACAAGTTTAAAAAAAAAGGTAAAAATTGTTTATAAGGGAAAAGTAAAATGCCAAAATGTCCAAGGGCAATTTGACATTTATACCTTTAAATAAGGATGTCTTAAAGACAAAATTTGATAATCTGTGACAGAAACAAAATATATAACCTTAAAGAAATTAATTAATCTTAATAGGATACTTGGTTCCCAGCTGCAGAAGAAATCATAAACAAAAACTCTTGCGATAACATTATCAGCAGCCGATCTAAAACTCCTTTAGTGAATAAAAACCAAGGTAAATCACAAAAATTTACAATGTTTTCACAATTATAACATCAATACTTTTGTTGCTTTCAGAACGTTTCATTGAACCACACACAATTGATACTGTTGAGAGTCTTTTTCTAAACATCAGTGAAGATTTTGACTACGAGGATGAGGTTATAAATAAATTTTGATAGCTGAAGTGACAGGCGTTTTTTAAAATCGAATTTTAATTTTTTTGATTTTTTAAGAAAAAAGGTTCCCTTAAAACAATTCCGCCAATTCAATCCAGCTATTAAGTCAGCTATAGCTGACATATAGAAGTAAAATACATACATACAAATATATATATATATATATATATATATATGAGCGAAGAGCTTTATTATATATATATGGATTTTTAATAGATAAGGGATTTTTAACGGCCCTTGAATTTTAAGAATAAAGAACTGGAGGCCCTTCAATACCAAGCTTATGAATCTCAAAGACGAGGATATCCAGATGAATATTATTATGAGGATGACATCTCCAACCAAGAGATTCAAGAAGAGGATGGTGAAGAAGAAAACTTTGAGAGCATAGAACTTATGGACCAAGAAAAGGAAGGAAGTATGGAGGCTAACTCCAGCTTTGCACGTGAGGCAAGGAACAAAAAACACTTTGAGAGGAATCAGAAAAGTCGAAAACACAAAAAAGGTTTGCAAAACAAAGGTGGAAACAAAAAGAAGAAACATCCTTCTGGTAACTTCAAGAGAAGATTTACCAACAAGAATGGGGTCTTAATTAAACCATGGGGCAAAACCTTTCTGTATGATCTACAGGTAAACAGGAGATGAAAAATTAAAACTGAATTATTATCTTAACTATTTTGGTTTTCTAGGCTGACCCTGAAGAGCGCATAGATTTAAGCAATGAGTATCCTGACATTGTTAGTGATCTTAAAGACAGAGTTATGAGACACTTTGAAAAACTTCTTCCTAGATTTGCCCCAGATGATTTAGAGGTAATCATTAAGAAGTAGACACGGTTAAAAAATTATTAAAAAAGAGCTGGGAACTTTTGTGTTGGATACCTATAATCCTAATTGCTTGATCTGGGTTTCCCAATTGGGCACTTTATTACAGAGAGTCTGTTTGATCTTTTCATTTTGGATATATACATTATCTGTGTTCTCTAATTGGTTGAACTGATTTGCCATTTGTTTTTCACATCTGACACTATGATTGGTTGAAATTTAGACACTTGATTGAGTGTTCTGTAGATTGACAAAAAATCAAGCATTGAAATTGATATCCACAATACAAGCGTTCCCACCTAAGGACCAATTAAAGTTTAAACATGAATTTTTAGGCTGGATATCCAAAATATTGGGGAGGAGTCTACAGTCCTGGTTGGTGTGAAGCTAAATATATTTGAGTATATGTATAGATTTATTAATAATAAAAAAATAAAATTCATATCTTAGAGCATTGTGCAACAAAAGTTCAACAGAGCATAATAATTTTTTGAAGTTTTTAATTACAAATTTGTTTTAAAGTCAACTCTGTAGTTTAAAACCTCATACTTCTTTTTACAAACCGGGAGGTCTGAGGGGGGGGGGGTATCCTCCCCCCACCCCCAAAAAAATGCCTTTTAAAATAAGTTTGGATGTGAAGTTATTAAACAAATTTTTGAAGCCTAGCTAACTTAAGAAAAAACAGTGACAAGTATAACAATATTCTTTGTAAAAGGTGTATGTTATAATGTTTATATAATATTTACATAATATTTATATAATATTTAAATCATTTAAGCTTTTCTCAAATCACCCGGACCACTCTTCAACTGTAAGTTATGTAGCCTAACTGACAATTATGTACCCTTACTGATGCAATACATTTTTTTGAAAACAAATATTCCGTTAATTAATAGTTTTGAAAAGTCTATATACTTAAAGGACTTGTATAAATGAAAGGAATATGACAAACCACCAAACTATTCTTCAGAAAATTGTTTGTTCAGTAAAAGGTTAGGTGAGGTAAGATTAGGTTAGGCTTTGTTTAAAAAAAATTGGTTGTGAACAATCAAGTTTATTAAGAAGCTGTTTGTTAAGGTTTAACTGATCAATAAAATATTAACAATCATTAACAATTTAAAACCATTTGTATTGAAAAAACAATGGTTTTTTTATTTTTCTTAACAATCCAATTTGGTCATTCATCATTCATTAATTTTTCAGAATGTTAGAAAATTGACTGAATTGAGACTAATTATTTCAGTCATTCTTATGTTTTTGAAAACAAATCAAAAAACCAAAATCTAGACAAATAGACACGCACATGCTTTAATTCAACCATCAACATGTTCCACCATTAAATTAACTGTTTCATCTATTCTTCAAAACATCGTATTATCCCCCCTTAGATACAGGCTGAGATGAGGGATCCTAGTTTAAGTGTAGACTTGATGGTGAATAAAAGCCTAAAGTTGGATTGTAAAACCATGCCGGGGTAAATCTATTCAGTATTTTCCAAACGTTATTTAGGGGGTTGGAAGAAACGTTTCTCTTTGATCTCTTGCAAGAGTAGTGCAAACCCATTATATCATCATTGGCTAAAGGAAGATGACATTCATATTATTACTTCATCTTTTAAATTGTAGTTTACATTCAATGAACTTGAAATCATAAATCAAAACTCTGACAAAGTTTAACTGTACGCCACATCATCATTCTTTCTTGAAAGTCCACACTTTAAGCATTTACGTCTACAAGTTATCTGATATGGGTGTTAGACACTTGGACTAACCATATGAACTATTGATATTTTCACTTTTGTTTATATTGACAATTTTTTTGATTAATTATGCTTTTTTTTAAATTCAAAGTATTTTTATTAAATTGCATTTGAATTTCTAATGGTTGAATTACATGCAAAAAAAAGTAATCCAATTAAAGCTATCTATACTTACAAGTGGTCTTGAACTAGGGTTTCCAGTCGTAATTACGTTACACGTAATTATGCGTAACACTTTCTTTCACTTACGCAGGAGCGTTACGCGTAATAACCCATGCATTACGTTTACAAAAGAAAGTCTAGTTTCGCGTAATTAATGCGTAATTATGCAAAATTATGTAATACGAAACAATTCTGTAATAAATAAAGTACATATTAATTCTCAGAAATAAATATAGCGGGAAAGTATGTGTAAGGATATGCCGGCTACAACCATGTCAAACATATTTTGACGATTTTATTGACATTTTTTCAAACAAGGAAGGTACACTTGAGTAAGTAGGTTGAAATATTAACAAGTTGTCGAAAATTAAAAATTTATAGATAATGTATTTTTTTGATAAAAATAAAGTGTTGGCCCTTTCTGAAACTTTTTAGTTGTTGAACGTGAAAATTACATAGTATTGGCTGAAATTTCTGATTCAACTTGCGTGACATTATTTTCCTAGTAAGTTATGAGTTGTTTTATTTAAATTAAAAGTTAAAACTTCAAAATTTCATAGATGTAATTATTGCAAAATTTCAGTAATTACGCGAAATTACCTCGTAGAAATTACGTGAAATTACGCCGTAATTACGCGTAATTATAGTTTCGCTTATTACGTGTAATCAATAGAAAATTTTGCGAAATTACATTGGGAGAAATTATGCAAAATTACGCCGTAATTTCGCGAAATAGTTTTTTCCCAATTACGTGTAATCCTGCGAAATTACACAAAATAAAAATTATTACGCGTAATTATGCATAAGAGAATAATCTATTACGTTGATAACCCTATCTTAAACCAGTGCCGATTAGGGTTTGCAAAACTCGTGCATAGTGTGTATTATTTATTTACAGTGTGAGTTAAAAAAAACATGGAAAATACCACTGTTTTACACTAAAATTTTTTCCAGAGTCAATATGTTCGACTTAAAAATATCAAAATATAATTATCAAAATGCATAGACTTGTAATATTATTTCAATTTTTTTACATCTGAGACATGATCCCTGCAAACATTTTTTAGAATTTTGTTACAACAATGTTAGCATTTTTTAATTCACTACATAGATTTGTTGAAGACATTCTTTTTGTGTGTAACATTTTAGACCACCCTGTTTCCCACATGTTACATCAAATATGACCCAAAAGCAAATTATAAGGCTTCAGTTCTGGTTTCTAAGTTGGACAAGAATGGTAGAGAAATCTAGGTTCTCTACCTTGTATGGAGTTCTGTTTGCGTTAATAGTGTTTGTAGATGCAGGGGGAGACAAAAGGAAGAGTAACCAAGCCCCACCCAATGTACTGTTCATTGTTGCAGATGATTTAGGTGAGAACAGGAAAGATTTAACAGGAAACACATATATATATATATATATTTTTCGATTTCTTTCAGAATATCACAAAAACATTCACCATTTAAAGTTAAAATCTAAAATAGACTGTCTTTTTATATTTTTATTTTGGTTAATTTGAGATAATACATAAATATTGAATACATCAGAAGAATTTATTAAATGTCGTCTTGAACATTTTTTAATGGGTTTTGCCGCTGAGAATTTTTTGACAAGAATCATAGTATTCCTAAATCTCAGTAATTGTACTGAATGTACTGAAGCTGTTGTGTACTTTCTCAATCCTTCGAAGCTTAACAAAGGGATACATGTAGGTTACTAAAACTTAGGGTTTCCAGTCATGATTACTTTATGCATAATCGCGATTAACAATTTCTTTCACTAATGCAGGAGCATTACGCGAAATTATCTGTTAATTACGTATACAAAAGAAAGTCTACTTTCACGTAAAAATGGCATAATTAATTACATGAATTTATGTAATATGAAACCATTCTGTGATAATTATGTATTATTTCTCAGCAATGAATATGGCGGGAAAATGTGTGCAAAGATATGAAAATTACATTAACACAGTATTGGCTAAAATTTATGATTTCAATTTCAAAAAATTAAGTTGTAATTACACAAAATTTAACTTTTTTAATAAGACTCAACAATACAAAAAACTTGGCAAAGTTAATTTGTAGAAATTTTACTAATTACCCGTAATGATAACAAAAATATTTATAGAAATTTAGTGAAATGGAAGTTTGGCTAATTAGGCATAATTATTGCAAAACTTCGCGAAATTACTTTTTTGAAATTACGCGAAATCATGGCAAAATTTTGCAAAATTGAAGTTTCACTAATCATGCATAATTTTTTCAAAAATTTATCAAAATTACTTTATAGAAATTACATGAGATTACGCCGCACTTTCGGGTCATTGAAGTTATTCCAATTATGCTGTAATCCTGCAAAATTACACAAAATAAAATTTATTTTGATAAACTGTATGTAATTTCGTGGAAATAAATAATCTATTACATTGGAAACCCTACCAAAACAATAAAAAAATTTATTTGTTGAAACAAACAAACAATCAACCATCATTCCGTAGAAGTCAAGGCTGAGACCTCATCAAAAATAGCCATAATGGCTATTAATGTACCAATTGGTGACACACTGTCTAGTGTGGCCAACTGTCCCAGTACAGACCAATGACATATGCCACCGCCCAACTGCACACTAACAGCAACCCAGGATAGTCCATCTTGGTACTATCCTAGTATGAAAGTGTTAAAAGGTATAATAATTTATTTTTAGTTGATTGATTAAAATAAGATTGTTTGAGAAACCCCACCTGTAAGGAAGACCTACTGCTGGCCTATGTGACTTGCAACCAGCCAGGATTCCACTAACACTGCCATTTTTCTCCCTCTCTCAAGCATTACTCCTGGTCTGACCCATCTCCCCAAAGATAAGTCCTGAAAATCTGCCATACAGGTCTTACAGAGTATGAGTGAAACTCTGAGATCCGGAAAACCCTACGCAGGGCAGCCACAGATGGGCAAACAAAGATCACATGAGACTTTACCAGTCTGGCACAGACACCCTTAAAAAGACACCAGGGGCATGAGACATGGGTAACAGTTGTACCTATCTTTATACCTGTTACACAACTTAGCTTTTCCAGCCTGGATTCTGCACAGGGTCTTACTTGCTCTGGAGTCATTCACAAAACCTTGGAGCTGGAACCATTTCCATGGCTGTGAAGCTGCCATTACAGAAGAGTGTTCTTGCTTAGGTGTTACACAAAGCTGACTGCACTGACCGACATTGCTTTCTGCAACTCCTTACTTGCAAACTCTGCAATGATTCCCACCTCTTGCTGAATTTCCACCAAGGTTCACCCAAGAGTCTGTAGGATGCTCGAGTATCTCATGCAAAAACTCCATTAAGAGTGTATTGGACATAGTCTTCAGTACATCCCAGATGAACAAAGTCTGTCTAGTCTGGATTTTGTGTACCATAGGCCTGAGTCCATCCAGGTAAGAACCATAGAAGATGAGACTGGGATCTGTCTTTTAAACCTTGCAGTCTCTTTTGACTCAATGCTAGACTTTTTAAGAGTCACTGCCTCCACACAATACCAGATCGCTGGGATTACACAAACCTCTCTAAGTCTCTTGGCAACCATAGACCTATCAAGAACCCCCCTTGATAGGTTCATTATAGCTTACTCATAGTTTGTGGCTTTACAAATCATATCCTTCTCATACACTCCTATCATAGATATACCTCACACTTGGATTGTCACACATGAATACTTGTGTCCAGAAAATCTCATTTGGAGCATTGGTAAGAATATAGGTCTTAGAAGTTGCAAGCTTCATGTGCATGTCCATACAGATCTTGAAACAATCCTGAGAAGTTTGTTTATTCCTCTCTTAGGGGTTTTTGACAACAGGAGCAGGTCATCTGCAAAGAATAATGCTGTTAACATAACTTTAAATTGTTATTAATTATTACTAAAAGTAAATAGTTACTAGGACATAGTCCTAATCGTGGACAGGACCACATTAAACCCCACATCCCATTCTATGCTATGGTCGGCAGCTCCTGGCTCTTTAAGATTCACAACTGGTGCATTAAGAAACTTTTATTACAAGCATTCAATTCCTCAAAAAACACTTTCCTAAAATGATCATCCTAGGTTTATCTCAGCAATCAGTTCGATTTTCAAAAAAAAGTGCAAAAATGAATAAATAAAACCAGTTGGAGTCTTTAAAATCAAACGAGCAAGAGTCAGTTTTCATACCATTTATCCTTTCCAGTATTCATAAATTTGGACTGCTGGAACTCTGTAGTGGCCAGAGCAGAACACCTGTAAAAACAATATATAATTTTGTATTATCATTTTATGCATTTTCCAGAAAATAAAATTTGCCAAAAGATCAAAGTTATAAAAAAAATGTGCCTTCAAATAAGGGCATTGGTAAGAATATAAGTCTTAGAAGTTTCAAGCTTCATGTGCATGTCCATACAGAATCTTGAAACAATCCTGAGAAGCTTGTTCATTCCTCTCTTAGGGGTTTTTGACAACAGGAGCAGGTCATCCGCAAAGAATAATGCTGTTAACATAACATTCCTTAACTTAACCCCAAGCTTGGTGCTGTCTATAGCTCTCCCTAGAGGCAATATACAATTCCAACAGCAAGGGAGATAATGACTGCCCTCCTGTTTAACCTCTTGAGTGGAGTACAAAGGTTCAGACAAATTAATCTGTTCACATTTATTGAAGTATATTGACTGAATGAGAGACACTACCCTTCCTTCAAAGCCAATACTTTGTAGCTTAGTATAGAGCAGTTCCCAGCTAACTGAATCATGTGCTTTTGCAAATTCACAGAAAGCTAACCAGATTGACTGATGTTTCCTTTTTGCACTCTGTAGCACGACAAGGATCATAAAAACACAGTCCACCATTGATTATCTAACCTGAACCCGTACTGAACTGGTCCATAGAAACCTACCCTCTCACATATGGTGTCCATTTGCTTTTGGACTGTTTTAGTGACCATACTGACCATCACACTTGAGACTGTGATGGGGCACTTTTTAGCCACTTCTAGGGACGGCTTCTTTCTATCAATAAGAGTCATTATACCCACCAGAAGTGATATTTTTATCCCATTAGAATTTGTTTGTCTTTTTTTGTAATAAAAAAAAAATAGCCATAAAATATGTGGGGAATATGGGGACATGTCACATCTTTAAAGAGCTTCACACAAATATTCAATCAAAAAACTAAATATTTGCAGCATTTCATTATCAGGAGATTTAGAAAATGGCATTTGATAAACTCTTGAGACATTTTCAATATTTAGGGATTAACTGTAGAAAAAAAAATGAATTTATTAATGTCTAAGGGTAGCACAAAGGGTTGCTAAAATTTTGCGAAAAAAAACTGCTAAATGAAAAACTTTGAGCCCCTTGTAAACATCATTTTTTTCAAATTAAAACAAATGTCTGTGCCCATAATAAGCTACCAATCTAGTCAAAAAATAATTAGACCTCATTATGAACCAAATTAACATATATATCTTCTTAAAATAAGTCTATTGTTTATTAAGATTGGTTATTAAGGGTAATTGACTAGGATATATATCCATATGTATATGTATATATATAACCTTCAATTTTAAAAGTGTTGGAAAGTTTCTTGGAGGATAATAAAAATATCATTCTGAACTGTTGTTTGATTAAATGTAAATGTGAAACTCCACTAATCAATTAAAAAACATATAAAATCCTGTGTCTTTTAGAGTTAGACTAGCTTGGGGAGTCATGGGGACCCATCTTTGCCTGGAAAATAACATTTTCCTATAACTGTTAACCTACTTTTTTAAAAACTAAGCACATTCCCATGGTTCTACCTAATGCTCCAATAAAAATTTGAGATAAATCAGTAAAGGGGTTCATGAGCTCTGTTATCAGACCAGTGCAGTGCTTAGGATCCGGATTTGGATTTGTTGGATCTGCAACATTTTGGTTTCTTGGATCCACAAGAAAATGTGGATATCCAAATCCAAGGGGCCCAAAATATCAACCAATCCAAACACAAATTAAAATAGTTAACAAATAATAAATTAAAAACATTTTCCAAATTTCTAAATAGTTCACTAAGTTTCAGCAAAAGAAAAAGAGAAAAAGGAGGAAAAAAATTGTGGCATCAAGATTTATATGATCCTGGAAAAATTTCACTAACGTCTTCTTATTGTAACCCCCCCCCCCCCTCTAGATGACATCTATTAAGGGTGTGAAACAAAAAATAAAACTTCAAAAACCGACATTTTTTACATGTTTATACTGTAGAAATAACCAATTAACAAGTATTTACTCTGCCCTATATGCAACTGTGGGGTCACAACCAATAATATACCCCAACATTGGACACTTAACACTTAACTCGGAAATGAGCACTTAAGATTTTAATCATGTTTAACTAGGATTTCCAAGGCAAGTGGATTTAACTTGCAAGCTATTGTGAGCCCTGTAATTCAGCACAATTCTGAACAATTCTTAACAATTCTGTGCAATTTCATGCAGTTCTCAGCAACAGAATTCTGTTTAGAAACCCTACATTTAACTCTGCACTTTAAGGTTGGAATGATGTGTCCTGGCATAATGATAACATACATTCACCAACTCTAGGAAAGATAAAGATCATCTGTTTAAAGTTAACAATGAATTTAGAAAACCATCTTAACTTTTATATTTAAAATTTAAATATTTATGAAATCTAGAAGTAGACAAACAGTTCTGTTTCTAAATTTTGTTTTGACCAATCAAATCAGATAAGTTAGCTGCAAAGGGAATTCTTCTGGATCAATATTATGTAATGCCAACCTGTACACCATCCAGGTAATATTCATGATAATGAGATAATCTTCCAAAATCCCAAATGTGGAGTTCCTAGACCCCCACTGGACATTCAAGGACCAAAATAGGATATTCTTTAACTAAGATCTGAATATTGAATTTTTAGGATCGCCATGCTCACTGGAAAATATCCCTATAGGTAATTAAACTTTCTACTTAAAACAAAAAAGCATATGGTCCNTTATAGAGTTTTTGGACAGAAATTTCTCTTTATCAAGAAGGTTCAAGCCTTTTTAGATTTAATTTAGTTCCAAACTTCAGTGAGGGACAAATTTTTGGTGAAAATCCGGGAACTTCATAGCACGTGCTATGACAGCTAATTTACCATTAAAGCACAATGATTACTTTATAGCACATTCATTATGAAATTCACAATGAAGTGAGTAATAAAATAATTATTGTAATACCTCATACTATGTACCATGAATTAACTGTTAAAACTCTAAATTGCTTTAGTCATCTTAATTTTTTGCTTTAACATAATAACAAAACAAAAACATTAGTTTTTTAATTAATATTTTACCATTACAATATAATTAAGACATTGTTTACAGTTGCTTTTAAACCTACTTAACTCAATAACTACAGACTGACTGCCCTTATCTTTGATTTTCAAGGGTGGGAAGACAACACATGTATATTAAACCTTTAATGCCAGCTGGTCTTCCCGTTAATGTTAAGATAATGCCACAGTATTTTAAAGAGGTAACCATTAAATATTCTGCTGCTTTTTAAATAAATTTCTTAAAGAATTTTGCATATTGGTCATGAAGAGTTTCTAATATTGATCAATTACCAATTAAATCTGTAATAGTTTCTTTTTAAGGATTCAATTTTCTGCTGGAAATATTTATCTTAATGCAAAAATACATGGCACTGTTTTTTTTTTATATATTTTAACTATATTTTAACTTAACAAAATAACGACAATATTTATATTTGATAGGCTGGATACGCCACTCATGCTATTGGTAAATGGCATTTAGGGTACTGTCACAAGGTAAATTAAACAATTAGGATATTTTGCCTTGACAGAGGTTTTTAATGTAAAGGCATGCTTAATACTGATATATAAATGTAATTAAACACTTGATAAACTTGATTTTAGAACTATACTCCTACAAATAGAGGATTTGATTCCTTTTATGGTTTCTACCTTGGATCTCAGGTATCGAAAGTACTGTTTTAGCTCAAAAGCAAGCTTTAATAGTTCATATTTTTGTGTGCAAATATCATCAATTTTCAGGACTATTATTTGCACAATAAGATAGAAAACATGGTGACCGGATATGACTTCAGGTTCAATGAAGATGTTTTAAGAGGTACAAAGCTTTTTTGTATTTTAGAAAATACTACTTGAGAAAGATCTTTTATTGAAAAACCATGCATTTAAAAAAATTAGCAATTACAAAATGTTTAGGTCCAGAGGTTGATGGGAAATATTCAACAGAATTGTTTGTTAACAGAGCAAATGCACTAATTGAAGAACATAAAGATGGAGAAAAGCCATGGTTTACATACCTATCATTCCAGAGTGTCCATAATCCAATTCAGGTTTCAAATTAGTCAAGAACAATTTTATTAATCTTTCTTAAACTATTTTTACATAGAAAATTTAAAATCAACCAAAATTTCATGACAAAAATGTTATATTTTTTCATTATTTAAAACAAAAAATTTCAAGGTATTTTTAAAGGTTCACAACAGGTTTAATTAATTTAATTAAAACCAGTAAACCTTAAAAAATTTTAAACTCTTAAAAAAGAGGAATTAATTCAGGTTCCAGATGAATTCACAAGAAAAATATGTAGATATAAGAATGAAACAAGATTTTACTATAGTGCAATGGTAAATGCTCTTGATGATGCTGTGGATAAGGTAAACAATGCTTTTCAGCGACTTCATTCACAATAAAAACACTGTTTTTTTGTTTTTTCGTTATTTAATACCCAATACACATCTATAATTTTACAACAAAAAAGGTAGTAAAAGGGCTTAAGAGAACTGGACAGTATGAGAATACAGTGATAGTGTTTACAACTGACAATGGCGGAGCAGATAAGGATGGAGGAAGTAATGAACCACTCAAAGGAACCAAAGGAACCCTTTATGAAGGGGGGACAAGAGGGATAGGGTTTATTCATTCTCCCCTTCTCAAGAAGACCAAATACACTAATAAGTAAGAAAATTTCATGATTTTACCATTTTATGAATCCAGAGTGATGAACATTACAAAAGGAAAATTACTCAATTTTTATAAGAAATCTGATGCATGCAGTTGACTGGTTGCCAACCCTTCTGGCAGCTGTGGGTCAATCTGACTTGGCAAAGGAGCTTGATGGTGTGGATCACTGGGCCTCATTCAACTCAGAGTGAGATAATTAAAAATTATTGATTGATTATTTTACCCAAATGTAGTCGATTTTTACAAGGCTATCAAATTATGAATATTACTGTTAATAAACAACCTGTCACAAAAAGAGAAATTAACCTCTGGCTTACATAACAAAATCAGAATTGAATGGCAAGGTTGGGACATATAATGAAAACTTATTTTTCAGAAATGAGACAGCTCCAAGAGAGGAAATGGTTTACAATATCAAAGAGAAACCATTCAAGACTGCTATACGTTTGGGAAAATATAAGCTGTTGTGGGGGAATTTATCACCCAAGGTAAGTTCATTGCTTTTAGTCACGAGACAAACAATAAGGGATGGGAACTTGAAAATAGAATTAAATTAACCAAAAGGAGCCACAACATCATTAAAGTCACTAATAGAATTTTTTTTTTTTTATAGAATACATGGTATTCTGCCCCAGAAGAGGTCATTAATGTTCAAGACTGTAAGAAAATACTTAAGAACAAGTCTAAAACTACATTAGTAAACAAAAATGAAGGTAGCTATTGAGGAATATTTATTTAGTTCTTTTAGCAAAGAAAACAGGAAGCACTTCATTATGAAGGGAATGACTTTGAGAATAGAGGGCTTGTAAGTGACACCCATTCTGAAGATGAATATTTAGGACCAGATCTCCAAGAAAGAGAAATTGAGTCTATTGAAACTTTAGACAGCTATGACGAAGAAGAAACAGAAAGTGAGCAAGATTTAAGTCTTGTCCAGGAGGAAAGAAAAAGACAACATCAAGTAAGAAATAAAAAATATCATAAAGGAGGAAACAAAAAGAAGAAACAGCCAAGTGGCAATTTCAAGAGAAGATTTACCAACAAGAATGGAGTATTTATCAAACCATGGGGCAAAACTTTTCTTTATGATCTAGAGGTGAGTAAGAAATGAAAAAAAAATTTTATTACAATTTAAACTTTCTTTAAACCAGGCTGACCCTGAGGAGCGCATAGATATCAGTAACGACTTTCCAGACATTGTGGAAGACCTAAAAGATAGAGTAATGAAACACTTTGAAAACCTTCTTCCCGGATTCGCACCAGATGATGTGGAGGTAGATAATATACAAAGGATTCTCATAATTCATGCTCAGACCATGATTTTAATGCCTACATGCCTACAGCTAATTATCATCTTTTCTGAGAATATCACTGTAAAGTTCATCCCTGAACTATTAGATGCATAAAGTTCTTAATTTTTTTAATTTTAAAATTTTACTGTCAGGTCCAACATTAGATTTAAAATATGTGTTATAGATATTTTTTTGACTTGATTTTATTTTAGGCTGGATCACCCAAATATTGGGGAGGAGTTTATAGCCCTGGTTGGTGTGAGGCTAAATACATTTAAATAACATATTAATAACCATTTATTTTAACTGATTTTTTTCCCTTTATATTAAATGTTAATTCCAAAATTAGGTTTAGGCAATCATAATCAACATTTCTATAAATCTACTTTGCTTGTCTGTTTGTTTGTATCCAATAAACGTCAAAATGGCTGAACTGATATGGCCCAAATTTTTGTCAGACCTCACATAACCCCACGACATTTATTAATAAAATCCAAAAACTTTTTTTTGTTTTGTTTTACAATGTATACAAAAAGAAAATGATGCTTCTTTAATCAATTTGGTATTTATCATCAGATAAGTACTTACTTTAAAATTATTTTTTTTTAAACATTAAGAAAAATGGAGAACTTTGATGTTTAACTTGAATATTTTAAGGGACAATAAATGTAATTTCAATAGACCCTAAAGTGGCATGTCCGATTCACATCTGTTTGTTTGAAGTTATGGAAATTCTTTTTAAGAGTGACTTGTGGATTTATGGACCAAGAAAAGAAGGGAAATTAAGAGAATTTTTGCCTTTTGGAAGAGTTCAGATGTAAATCAGGCATGAGACTCTATATATAGAGGATACTATAAACTTTGTCTACAGCAACTCAAAGAAAAAATTTAAATAATTTTAGGAGCATTTTTAATAGATTTAATGAAAAAGAAATTAAAATACAAGAAGATGGTACTCATCACTAAAGCCAGACTTGTACATCTTAAACCAGGCTTAACCAATGCTTGTTCCAAATACAGGGAGTTTCAGTACATGAGACTGAGAAATTGGTCCATAGAAAGGTTCTCCACGACTAAAAAGACAAAAAGTGTTTTTTAAAAAAAGAATATTAAGGATTCTTAAAAATTAACCTTAATCAACCTCAACAAAGGTTATATTAAGTTTAACATGTTCTTTTCATGGTTAATTATTTCAATAAACATCAGTGCCTCTAATCTCTAATACTTCCGAGGGTTTTTTTTTCTTCTTGAATATTTTTTTCCCCAGTGAATTAGGAATGTTTGCACATAATGCCAATAATGTAATGTAGGGGTCTTCTATGAATCACTGCTTTAGGAATAAAAAATCAACTTTTGGGTAAAAAGTCAGGGGTACATATTTTTAAGAATTGAAATGATTTTTGATGCTCCAGAGAAAAAAATTACTGGCAAATTTTTTCTACTCATTTCAATACTTTCAACACTAAAATTTATTTGTTGTATCCTACAAAATGACCATTTATTCCTAAAATTCAGGCCAAAACCTTAAAAAAGTTCTTACTTGATGCATTTCCAATATTTTCGTTCTCTTTTTCTATGCACTGCAGATACTCCTCTTTGCTCCAAACTAAATGAATAATTTAATAATTTCCAGATTAGATAATGAAATTTCAACACTTCAAGAATATTAATGAGTTAAATTTGTATTAAATCTAAAAATGTTTAATAGATTTAAATTTCTTGTGCTTCTTAGGCCTAAGAGAAGCTCCAATTTCACTAAAAACAAACACACGATTTTATTATAAAAATAAAATGCTAGGTAAGATCTAGATGAACATTTTTTTCAGGAATATTTTACTGGTGCATACAAATTGAACTTGAGGCTCATGAAAACCGAATGTATCTATCACTACTTACACATAGCTTGGAGCTGGTGTATTCTGAGCTCTATCTGAGGGTGTATATAATCCATCACCATTTGCAACATCCTAGATATTAATATATATAGATACAATACATTTAATTTCTAAGTAATACCTTCAATTTAACATTTTTAAGTGTTTTCTTAGCCAAGACCCACAGAAATCTAGATTTAGTGCATTTTAATTTTGAATTGATAGTATAGTAGGTAGGAATAACTGAATGTTTAAGGTGGGAAAATAACCTTACGCCCACTATATACCTGATGATAACCCGGTGGTTCATAAAAGGTTCCAGTCATTTTATCCGACCTCATGAGATTTTTCTTAAAGTGCGCCCTGTACCAGGGGAACTGATGAATAGTGGATCCGTACTTTTTGATTAGCTCCATGTTCTTTAGCTTTATAGAGTGGTATAGCTGGAAACTGGAACAAACAACAAATATTTATATTTTTCTTTACCCTACTTATATTATTCGCAACTTGCTCTGCATTACTAATGTTATTCATTGCACATGCTCAACCATACTTAAAGGGAGTGTTCGCGAAAAATCAAAGAGGTATAGGCTTACGATGAAAAATAATCGCTTTTGATCGCTACTAATCTTATTTCTATCTGTTGCGTCTATGAGGAGAAATTTGTTAAAAACGCCTTATACTGAAGAGCGTAGTGTCCATAAAAATTCAGAAAGTTGCAATAAACAACTCGGATCATAAAAAAATCAAATTAATTTCAAATAAATCATTCAGATATTACAACCTATGGTCTTCGATTATTTTTCGACGCATTCGTATATAAATAATATTTAATATTCGTTTTGTATACGATGTCTCCGCTCTGGAGGCTTTGAATGATTACACGTGGTAGAGACACCTAGCGTAAAAAAGTGATTATTTTTCGCCATAAGCGAATTTGTATGGACGCTACGCTCTTCATTATAAGTCATTTTTAACAAATTTCTTCTCATAGACGCAACTGATAAGATTAGTAGCGATCAAAAGCGATTATTTTTTCGCCGTAAGCCTATACCCTCTTTCATTTTTTGCGAACACTCCCTTTAAGATATTCATAATATGCTCCAGCTTTGTTATTAATAAATTGCTCTATACTACTTCAATTATTCATAGCTTGCTCCTACTTTATTATACTATATATAATCTAAAAAATCTTACTTATGTTATTCATAACTTGCTTTATCCTGCTTACGTTATTTTATCTATTTTATCCTTTGTATTATTCTTTGCACTGATAATCCTACTTCAGTTATTCAAAGCTTGCTCCTACTTCGTTATACTCCTTATAACCTGATCTACCCTACTTGATTTATTTAAAACTTGCTTTATCCTGCTTCTGTTATTCATAATTTGCTTTATGCTGCTTATGTGATTCATATCTATTTCTATCCTTTTTGTTATAATCCCAACTTGCTCTACCCAATAAGAATACAGGATCCGTTGGATCCACATCTTTCTAAATAACTGGATCCAGATTTGAATCCACAGAAGTGTTCGGATCCCAAGAACATATTCAGAAAATCTCCCGTGTCTAGAATCCATATTTTCATCAAAATGTAAGGTATCCTACGCGCTGTTTGAAAAGAAAATCTAATATTTAGAGTAATAATATTGTTAATATCTGTTTCCTAAGATCGTTATACGGTTTATACGGATCATCAGGAATATGTCTGATCGCCTAAAACAATAATAACAGTATGAAAATCAAAACTCAACACAAAGGATTACTATGACTTCAGGAAAACGGAAATTATTGTTAAATATGAACTTTAAAAATTAGACAAAGCAGATTAACATAATTTAGGGATTCATTATTAGTTAAAGAAAAAGAAAACGTCCACTTTCTTTCTTCTTTGAGAGACAAAACTTCTCAACAATACCTTGCCTTATTAGATCGAACGAGAGATATTTTTGATTTAATAATTAAATTATAAAACATTTAAATTGGACTGTATTTTCAACCACTGTTGGGAAATATGTAATGTCATTTAGGTTTAGTATTGACAGCAAAAAAAAACTGATTTCTTCAACTAAGATCAGACAAAATTTTAGATGGTACCACTGTAAATCGGACATGGCTCTTTTAAAATATGGGTAAAATCAAATTTCTTCAACAGGCCCTTTCAGTAAATATTATTTAAGAATGAACATATACAAAAAACGTGAGATGATTGGTGCTAATTACAAACCTTAATATCTGAGAGAACTGCTCTATCAAACCTCCGCTTGTGATACGGAGCCACAAACACGTGTTTTTCTCGGACTCTCAGCTGAAACTGGTTCTTCTTCCACGCTTTCTTGTTTCGACCAGCACGTGTTCTTAACAGTTAAAAAGTTTGGGAACTCAAGAATCAAGATTGGAATTCTCTGGTTTAAAAGACTCCAGTGATATATAATACATATTTACAAGAAAGGGGTTTCAATGAAAAAATAGGAAAAGAAACTTTCAAACTTCTTACCAAAACATAATAAATTGCTTAACTTGCAAGTGTTTCGCATAAAATCCAAACAAAAAGAAGATTTTATTAATTTAGGTGGGAAATGGCTGTGTTTTTTAAAAAGTACTGGCTTTAATATAACACATACATGAAGGGAAAATGGAAAGACTTAAAAAAAAACAATGAGACATAAACCACAATTGAGCATACATCTGAAGTCTTTTCTGTTAGGATTGAAATACAAAAAAAAACGATAAACGATTCGAACAAGTTTTTTTTAAGATTACCTGATCCACATACCCCAGTCCAACCTCTTGAACCTGAGCTCCACCGCCTTGAGCCCCGTTCTCGCTCCTTTCTCATTGTACAAGGTGATTCCATAACCTTCAGCTGCTGTCTCTCCTCGACCATGTTCATCCATTGCTTTGAAGTAAGATCTGAACATTACCGTGGTAAATATTAACTGTAATATTATACCCCCCCCCCCAATATAATTTGTTGGGCACATTTTTCATCTACTTCTTTTATTTATGCTTACAAAACCCTACATATCCAAATCACTAGGGTACCCTAAACAATTTCGTCTATGCAGGAGATATCCATCATGTAAATCGATTATTCTAAATTGTGTAAAGATACTTGCGCATTACCGTTTCAGTTTAATCCATGAAGGAAGTTTTTAGAATTAGACACTTTTAAAGCTTGAAAAACGACGATATCCTCAATATTATAGATCATCTAACAGAATTTTGAAGAGTACCGTTGTGAATCGGGCAAGAAAGGTCACTTAAACTATATACTACGGTTAACACCTACCTCGAGTTAGCCAGTGTGCTTGAGATTGGTGGAAGTATATTTCTGTTTATAAGGTTATTTTGTAAACTTGATATTCTCCTTATCCCTGTCCTAATACAGTACATAATCGAGAAAAAAACATCAAATACTTCAGAAAAAATATCCTTGAAAGATTTTTAGTATTAATCATTGCCATGAACAATTCACAACGGCGGTCTTCAACACTGGTAAATTTTGATTTATCTTATATTTGTCAGGCCGCGGCTTCTTTGAAAAAAAGCCACTCGTGGAAGAGAGTTTCTCTAAATAACTTGCCAATCCTTATTTAGAAGAAAATATAATCTTAGAAACAAAATAAAGCACTTTATTATTTGTTTTCTAAACAGTTTCAGGAAAGGATTTATAATGTCTAAATTAATAACTTCATTTCACAACTTCACAAAAAGTAAGGACTGGCCAGATAGCTAAAAAAGAGCTTTGTGTCATTTCACTCATTTCTCAAAATGTATCTAATTATTTTTTGAGCCATCAAATCGTATCATTCTTTGCAAGAATGGCTTAAGGCTCCTAAATAAATTTTGAATTCTTATTGAATGTATTCCTGAGTTGGTTAGTCTGAGTTACACAGTTTAAATTTAGTCCCGCTAGGGATCGCATGAGCCCTAACATTTTAAGTCTGAAACTATAAATTATTGAATATATTTTTAATGCAAGATAATCAGGACGAAACAATTATATTTACTAGTATCACAGCATTCAGATCAATTGGGTGAATCAAAACAAAATCGGTTATGTCATGTCATAGAAGATAAATTCTCAAATTGATCTAAAAAAATAAATACAAAAATTCTGAAGTTGTAATTTGAAACTTTGATATCTACAAAAAATAGTTAAAATTTCAAATATGAAGATGTTAAATTATACAATTATTGCTTTTTTTTAAAAATATCTACAATCTAAATTAAAAAAGTGAATGAAAAAACAAGATAGTACAAAAAAAGGTAAATGAAAAATAATATATAGGCCATATTATAGCTTACAACACAAAATAAAAAATAAAAACATTTAAAGTAATCTAGACATAACAAATATATCCCAATAAAGCTCATTTTCATGCATTTTTCTCTTTTGTAGAATGCATAGTTCAGTTAACATCGTCTCCTAGTTTTTAAACTATGCCCTTTAGTTTAATTTAAATGAAAGAACGATTTTTTGCACATACTGTACACTGTAAACACATTTATGTCAGAAAAACAGACTGCATAGATCAGTTGATATAGTTTAGTTTTTAAAGTATGCATAGTTCGGTTGATAACCCCCTCCTCTTGTACATAATGTACACATGTTGACGTCCGGCAAACAGTCTGCATGGAAAGCATGCCTAAACAAATAAAATAATAATTAATACAGGGGGGAATGATTTTTGATGTTCTGCAAAAAAAGAATTAAAAATTGGACATTAAAAGACAAGTTTTTATTAAAAAAATTTCACCCAAATTTATTTCCCTTTACCTTAAAATTCGATTACTTTCATAAGGTCAGCAAATAAAACCCTGATTTTTTTTACCTTGATACCTAATTTCTGGGAGAAATAACGATTTTTAAAGGAGAAGGAAGGGGGGCAATGATTTTTCAGGGAAAATATACAACCCAGGAATAATAACGAGGATTTAAAAAAATTTATCCAATCCACCCTTGATGCATCCCAACTTCACACCGCCCAAAATATTAACAGCACGGTATGTAGAGATGGGCATGGTTTTTGTGAACGAAAAAAATTATTGAGAACGAACGAAATTATTCGTGAACGATGGTGTTTTACTGAACGAGCGAATATTTTCGATTTTTTAAAAAAAAACTATCGTATTTTTAAAAAAAAACGTTTTTTTCGAACAAAATTTTTTAAAATAACAATTTTTTACTGAAAGAACAATTTGTTCGAACAAACTTCTGAAAAAAACCTATCGCTTTTTAATGAGTAAACGATTTTACTAAATGGTCGTTCAGTACGAAAACGAACGAAAAAGATGGAAGATGAAAGATCATTTTGAGAATGAACGAAATCAATGTTTTTAAAAAAAATGCAAAAAACGAACAAAATGGGTCGTTCACGAACGATAAACAAACGAAATAAAAAAGCCGAATGCGCCCATCTCTAATTATGTGCCCAACACCCCTTTTATAAGTATAAAAATGCCGATTTGTTCACATTATACAAAATACATAGTATCACCCTTCCCTAACAAAACCATAAAAAACCTGCAGTTAAAGACAGTTATATTCTCCATCCTGGCAGGATCCAGGTTCAGCAATGATACGGAGCACTCGGAGCAAACCTGACCATTTTCAACCTTCAATCCTCGGGCTGAACTTCGCACCTAGAGAAATTAACTTTTCAGGCTAACCACTGGAATTGAGCCGGTCAACATTGTTTAGTAGGAAAAAGTAACAGATTATAATGTTTTTTTTTAGTTAAGTTTATGTCTGAATAATACGTTTAGTTTAATAAAAATGCAATAAGCTCATGTACGTTATATTTACATTATGGGAATTCCTCCTTCGTTCTCAACCTTTTTTTCATTTCTAATTATATCCCATCATTTACAAGCTTGGAAACCCAGATTTACCTGGAAACCAAGTTTTACTTAAAAATCAACTTACTCAACTTTTACCTTTAAAACTAAAGCTAAGAACATTCATGTGGTTCTACCGAGCTCCCCAATCAAAATTTAGTCATATCCATCAAGGGGTTCCCAAGTTATGATCGGACATAAAAACAAACCATCAGAAGAATTATAAGAACTAACCTGCTTTTGAAGAAGTGAAAAACAGTCCGAAACTAGAATCTTCTTACAGCCTTCTTGAAGAGAGATCTAGGTTAAGAAATATGATAAAATGACCGCAACTTTAAGCGACCCTCCAGGCAAAGACGACAATGCACGATTTACAACGGTACCCTTAAAACATTCAGATGATAAAAACCTGTAGATTGTAGTCCCTAAGCCCTACTATCCTGACGAATGTAGTCCCTAAGCCCTACTAACCTGTAGTTTATAGTCCCTAAGCCCTACTAACCTGTAGAATGTAGTCCCTAAGCCCTACTAACCTGTAGATTGTAGTTCCTAAGCCCTACTATCCTGTACACAGTAGTTCCTAATCCCTACTAAACTGTAGTTTGTAGTCCCTAAGCCCTACTATTCTGTATATTGCAGTCCCTACGCCCTACTAACCTGTAGATTGTAGTCCCTAAGCCCTACTAACCTGTAGATTGTAGTCCCTAAGCCCTACTAACCTGTAGATTGTAGTTCCTAAGCCCTACTATCCTGTACACAGTAGTCCCTAATCCCTACTAAACTGTAGTTTGTAGTCCCTAAGCCCTACTATTCTGTATATTGCAGTCCCTACGCCCTACTAACCTGTAGATTGTAGTCCCTAAGCCCTACTAACCTGTAGATTGTAGTCCCTCAGCCATACTAACCTTTAGATTGTAGTTTCTAAATCCTACTAACCTGTAGATTATAGTCCCTAAACCCTACTAACCTGTAGATTATAGTCCCTAAGCCCTACTAACCTGTAGATTATAGTCCCTAAGAATCTGAATCAAACTGTCCCTTAGTCCAGGAATCTTCATCCCGGTATCAATTTTCTCCACCAATATTCTAGAAAACAGGGGATATTTTTATTATAAAACAGTGATATGGGAGTAGGGGGAGGGGATGATTATTTACATAACCTCATAAATCCGTGTAATAATAAATAAATTTCAAAGGGAACCCGACATGGAACCCACAGAGCGCCTTCAGGGCACAGTTCATAAACTTTATTCAGGCATGTTTTTCATTTAAATATCATTTCATATAAAGCCTTACCTGGGGTCAATATGAGTTCCAATATTATGAAGAAGATAATTGATAAATATGGGTTTATCCAGACTATAGTTTATAATATCATTCCACAGTTCAACATCGTCATGCTCTAGACAGGAAACAAAACAGATAAATGTATATAAATGTGAAAAATCAGGAAGAAATCGTCGTTTTCTCTTTAAAAATCTCATTGAATTCTAGCAATTTTCTTCATTGTCTTTGTGGTATAATCCCCGAATATCACTTTAAAAGAGCAGCAACTTAAACAACAAGGATAAACTTTCAGAGAGAATAAAGGATATTTCATTCATCCTTGATTAGACAAAGGTTAAAAAATATGATCACTGAAAATTAGATTTAGTTTGTATCAATAAAGGTAATAAAACCGATTCATATTAACATATTAATTAGTTTGAGAGGCGTGAAACAAAGTTTAAGATGGCCACGCTATGGCGACCTCCATTGTGCAATTAAACTGGCGTACTCACCTTTACAGAAGTTGACTGCATACTCGATATCCGCTAGCTCCCTGATGATAAGGTTCAGGGCGGCCTTGGTGTTCCCTATCCTAGCCAGTAGGTATATACGCTCAGGAGTCATTCCTCGAAGCTCACATTCATCTAGTCAATTATTCTCCTTTTATTTCATTGTACATCTAGCCTTGGATATAGTTTTAAAACGTCAATTTCAAAAAGGCATATTTATTGTTAAATTTTAGAGTGTTTTATCACTAAAATCAAGTAAGTTTTCCATTTTGGCTTTGAGAAAAAGTGATATTCATTCAAAAATTGCAGTTTTATTAAAGAATTAACTGATGTACAATAATAAATAATTTACCTAATGCATCCTGTATTGGATACTGATCCGAAGTTTGTAAAAAGGAGAGGAGTTTCTGTGGTGCATAGTCTGCATACAGCTTTACAAGATGTCCATGGAATACACCTGGGCAATCCTAAACATGTACAGTGTACACTTATGTACTGTAGTACAGTTTTACAAGATGTCCATGGAATACACCTGGGCAATCCTAAACATGTGCAGTGTACACTTATGTACTGTAGTTACAGTTTTACAAGATGTCCATGGAATACACCTGGGCAATCCTATACATGCACAGTGCACACTGTACACTTATGTACTGTAGTTACAGCTTTACTAGGTGTCCATGGAATACAACTGGGCAATCCTAAACATGTTACAGTGTACACTTGTGTACTGTAGTTACAGCTTTACTAGGTGTCCATGGAATACACCTGGGCAATCTTAAACATGCACAGTGTACACTTATGTACTGTAGTTACAGTTTTACAAGGTGTCCACTGTCCAGTGTTCATGGAATACACCTGGGCAATCCTATACATGCACAGTGTACACTTATGTACTGTAGTCACAACTTACAAAGTGTCCACTGTCCAGTGTTCATGGAATACACCTGGGCAATCCTAAACATGCACAGTGTACACTTATGTACTGTAGTTACAGCTTTACTAGGTGTCCATGGAATACACCTGGGCAATCCTAAACATGCACAGTGTACACTTATGTACTGTAGTTACAGTTTTACAAGGTGTCCACTGTCCATGGAATACACCAGGGCAATCCTAAACATGTACAGTGTACACTATTTTACTGTACAGTTACAGCTTTACTAGGTGTCCGTGGAATACACCAGAGCAATCCTAAACATGTACAGTGTACACTATTTTACTGTACAGTTACAGCTTTACTAGGTGTCCATGGAATACACCCAGACAATCTTAAACATGTACAGTGTACACTAGTGTACTGTACAGTACATGTATAGTAAAGTTACAGCTTTACAAGGTGTCTATGAAATACACCTGGGCAAACCTAATAATGTACAGTGTACACTAACATACTGAACAGTACATACATAGTAGAAGTACCCTATTAACTGATCAATAACATACCGAGGTGTGATCAATAAAGTTGACGAAGTCTCAGCCCTGAAATTTTTTTAAAGTTCAAAATATTTTTACCGGATATTTTTTCAAATCAATTGATGTCAATCAGAACTTTGTCGTAATTGTAAAAAGCGTTATCCCAAAGTATATCAGCATCGTTCGTCACAGCAAGAAAATTTTCAGAATGGTCTCAAACTTGATCTAGCTATTAAAATCTGTTTTAGACCCTTTAAGATCGGTCAAAAGAATAGAGAGATCAAGTATTTAATGTAGGAAGGACTTTTAAGGATTTTTCTGGTTTTGATTTAAATTTGAGATTCATAATCAATCTAATCCATTTGGTTCTGTCAGAGACTTTGGGACAAATTCCGCCCAGACGTTTACAACGTTGTTTACAATTTAAAAGCACGTATCAAACTGTCTGGCAAACATACTTCTAGAAGCATTGCTTTAATGTGATTTGAACAATGTTAAATGTTTTTGACCATCTTTGGGGTCTTGATGATCTTTTCCCGCCCGGACATGCCATAATCCTTCAAATATTTTTTTTTCATTCTTAACCGCATTAAAATTAAAATCGGTTTAAAATACGTTCTGGATCATGTTTAAGAGTTCTGTTTGGTTTTTGAAGATCGTCTAATAATAACATTTTTGGACAACCAAGCCTAGTGTTCTCTTTCTCAAAAGAAGCAAATTCACCTTCAGGAGAACACTCTTTACATCACAACAACAATCTGCTTGACGCCAACCTGTACTGTACTGTACTGTACTGTACTGTACTGTACCGTACTGTACCGTACTGTACCGTACTGTACCGTACTGTACTGTACTGTACTGTACTGTACTGTACTGTACTGTACTGTACTGTACTGTACTGTACTGTACTGTACTGTACCTTTCTATCCCTAGTGTAGAGAGCATCTAGATACAAGAACAGCTGTTTCCTCCTGGAAGAGAGAGCTGCTACAACAACTTTACTCGGGATCTCACCCTTAACAAAATATTTGGATTAAATATCTTTAATTCCCTCGTAAAACCAACTGTATTGTTTGGCTGGCCAAATAAGCAATTTAAAAATTCAAGATTATACTTCTTGAAAAGTTGTCTGAATTCCATCGATTTACTATCAACCATCTTCAGAAACAAAAAAATAATATATCTTGAAAACAAAACAAAAAAACAACCTGAAAGTCTAAGAAAAGTTTGAGAGCCTCAGTAGAGTTCAGATCCATGAGGGAGGGGATCTTATCCTGGATAGTTCTGAAGAGCCGATGCTGCCTACATGAAGACGATGATTGATCGATTTTATTAAAATATTTCTTAAGAAACATTTAAAAAGCAGCATACTGCGCAGTTATAAAATTTCAGTCTCGGTTTCAAGAGATTTTGGCCAAAAATGGCGGATTTAATTCCCCAGACTTGGGATTACTCTACTCTCTGAAGCTCTGGTATTGCTCTTCAGAAAATTTTGTAAAGTGCGACCAACAAGTCTAGATTTGACATAATAAGTTGAAGAAGTTTGAAAATAGAAGAGTCTTAATACCTGATAAGTGTGAATACATCTTCATGCTTGAGCTTGAGATAAACCTCCATAGCCTTGTCGTACTTCCTCTGGTAGGAGAATAAGGTTGCCAAGGAGCGAAGTAGAGGCGAGTTCTCAGGTTCCAACCTGGATTCCAGAAATTAATGATTTGCATTAAAAAGAAACAATGTGGGTGATACTTCCTGAATAGGTTCTTACTAACCTGTTCTAAATCTCTTACTACATAATTCTAGTCATCTTCGCAAAAATAAAACAACTTTTTGCCTTCTTGGCCTATTTAATTTTTCCCTATTGAAGGTTTATTTATCTCCAATTCTTCTTAACCTCCCCTCTTTAGCTGATACTTCTTTCTAATACTGTTATTCACGGCATAGCTCTTCTAAACCAGTATTTTATTCTCTACCTTCATCTACATGAACAAGACCTTCATGTCATCGTTATCTCTCATATAGCTTTTAATATAAGTGTTTCTTTAAAAAGTTTCTGACTTCTTCCTTATGACCTTGTTCTACATATGACCTAGTTCTTCAAATCAAATCAAATCAAATCACAAGGGGCGGGGATGACAATGAGCTCCAGTAATGGATTGGAGGATCAAGTCCTTTCCATGTCCTGGTTTTTCAGCCTGGACTTCTTTTTATATTTAGGAAAAAGTTACATCAACCGTTTACTGTAAGGCGCGAAGTTCCTTGTCACATGACCAAATTTGAGCCATGCCTCACTTTTGGACCTCCTCCATGCGAAGTTTACCCCTTAATTGGGCAAAAGTCGCATGGCTGAGGTCTCCCCAGCGAGTGTTTAAATTCAAATGTGAATTTTGAATAGCTAGAATTATGTAGCGTAATATTTAAACTTGTTTAACTAGTAAATTTGCTATTAATGTTTGTCGCTGAAATTAGTTTAAATAATAATTAGTTTGCTACTTAGTTAAGTGTAAGTTCTTGCAAGAGAAGTAACAGGTCTTGTTAAGGAATAATATTTGTTTAATCAAGAACAAGTCTAGTAATATTATAAATGATCATCTAGTTTCAAATATCCTGAAATTTTTGGCTATTTGGTTGATATCTTAATTTGGTGATTTAACTCCATGATAAAGGATATCTCTCGGTTATTTAACCCTAGTTGAACTTCCGCAGGTTTTATAGCTTAATTTTGGTGATTTAACCCTATGATCAGTAGATACTAGTCTTTAATAAGAAGTAGTGTTACCTATTGGGATGAGCAGTGGACAGCTTTTCCCCTTATTTTGGACCACTCCAAGAAGAATCTATCCAGTAGGATGTCTAGGGCCAGGCCCCTGTCCGCTAGATCTGTCCTCCTTAGTGACTTGTCTTGGCCAAGGAATATTCTGCAAGCCTCAAAGTCGTCCCTGCTTTCTATTCTTAGCTTCATTAGAGTTGCTTGTAAGCTATCCCCGTTTAGTAGTTTGATTTCTGATCTTGACTGCTCCATGGATTCGCATTTTATTAGGAGATGAAATTCATCATTAGATGCCATAAAGCAGAGGGGGCATTGAAGTATCCTGCCTCCGTCCTGACAAACTGAGTCCGCTGTTCTGAAGGTGTCCCTGTTACCCAATCCCGCGTTCATTGATCTAAATTTGGTCAGCATCTGCGACCATCTACTGTTTTCTACATGGTTCTGAATAGTCCACCACTTCCTTGGTATAGGGAGCAACTTCAGCATGACCATCTCCTGTATTTGTGATAGAATCTTCAACTCATATACCTGGATTAGCTGCTTTCTCTAAGATCTTCAGGAGAGTCTGCATGATGGCCTAGGATGTCAAAAAGGTTTTTCCTATACTGGTTACCTTGCGTTGTCAGGCACCACTGCATACAAGTTTTAAGGATTTCGCTCCCTTTAAAATCTTCGCAATAGACTCTTTGAAAGAAGCGTAGCTTACTGAGTTCTAGCAGAAGTCTTAGGGGTTTCCATCCAAGTTCAACCTGGACAACTGTGTTAGCGGTGGACTGAGGGACCCCTAACAGGGCTTTCCCTATTTGGTTCTGGACAACTTCCAGCTCCTCAATGACTGTGTTGGAGATTGGAATTGCATCAGTGGCATATAGAATTCCTGGTATAGCGATGTTTTTCCACATAGCTGAAGCTGCGGATATATTGTCCAAGAGGCTGTGTCTTGAACGGAGGATGACATTCTTGTAGCACTTTGCTTTGGACAGCATTGATTCCCCTTTTTTCTGAGATGTCTTCCACATCGAAGAGTACTGCTGCACTCCTAGATATTTATAGTTTGATACGTGTTCAACTATTTCCGACTCCATTGTCTCCGGGTCATGAAGGGCACACTCGAGATCATCCAGAGAAGTGATTATTTTTGTCTTACTGATTGAGATCTTCATTCTAAAGTCCAGGCACCATGTTTCCAGTATATCCTTTAGCTGGTTTAAAGTTTCAGGGCTGTTAGCTATAATGATTATGTCGTCAGCAAATAGAAGTATATTGACGAAGACCCCTGACTCCTCGTTCTTTTCCCTGATGAGGCAGTGGAGATATTATCTAGGAAGTAGTAGTTGGATAGGAAGTCGATGAACTTGGTGCTTACATTGAGTTGTTTCAGTTTTGCTAGGAGGATGTTTCTGTCGACTCTGTCATATGCTTCCTGTAGATCAATAAACATGATGTGGGACAACAACTTCTTGCTCTTATTCATTTCTAGAACAGAGTTTAAGATGAATATATTATCGCTGCAGGTTCTGGACGACCAAAATCCATTCTGCTCCGCTCCTATGATGTCTTCTTTTGCTATCAGGTCCCCTAATCTCTGGGCTAAAATTTTTGTCAACAACTTCGAGATGCAACTTATCAGGGTAATAGGCCTGTAGTTACTAATTTCTGTTTGAGGAGGTTTCTTCAGGACAAGGATTACATCGCCGTCTTTCCAACTTGCTGGTGGAACTCCGCCTATCATGACATTATTAAACATTTGCGTCAGAAATTGTCTTGCCAAGGGACCCGCATGACGCAACATATCGTTAGTTACACTGTCTAGACCTTCTGCCTTATTTGCATCTAACTCCTTTATGTTTCTATTCAATTCCAACGAAATAGGTGCCATCATGTTATCTGAAGCTTCCTGTGAAAATATTTCCTCTGGTGATCCAATCTTAGACATTTCCACCTCTTCTCTCTTTATGTCAGCTAGATTGAATAAAGTATTAAATTTCTTTCTGAAGAATGACTCTATTGTTGCGTTCATTTGATCTTGATTTGAAGATAATCCTGCTCCAGTGATCAGTGCTTCAAAAAATTTTTTCTTCTTCGGCTTGTTGTTTACCAAGTTCCAGAAAAGTCTCTGAGCCTTTACGCCTTTCTTTGCTAACACTGCCTTTATTCTATGCTTCGAGCTGAGGTTCTCATTGTACTCTAGTATTCTGATTGCCTCCAGGATCTGCTTCATATGACCTTGTTCATCATAACCTTGTTCTTCATGACCTAGTTCTTCATGACCTGGTTCTTTATGACCTTGTTCTTCATGACCTAGTTCTTCATGACCTAGTTCTTAATGACCTTGTTCTTCATGACCTAGTTCTTCATGACCTTGTTCATCATAACCTTGTTCTTCATGACCTAGTTCTTCATGACCTAGTTCTTCTTGACCTAGTTCTTAATGACCGTGTTCTTCATAACCTAGTTCTTCATGACCTTGTTCTTAACATGACCTTGTTTATCATGCCTTAATTTAATTGACATACCTCAATTGTTCTAGAACAGCATTTACAACTGCCACAGAATTATAGAGGTCAGTTGACCAGCGTCTAATTAACAGCAGGAAACCTGGACAATGACTAAGTATAAAGATCTGTAACTAGTAGTTCATATAAATTATATTAAATATTTTAGAGTGACATTGATACTTAAATAAAGTTGATACTGATATAATAATTGATCAAATAATTAACTAAACATGCTGGTGCATGGTGGAATACGTAAAAGAATTTCACACTTGAAAAAAAAACTACATAATACTGATATGCAAATACCTTCAACGTCTGTTTTGAGGAAGTCAAAAAGAACCATTTCATAAATAGCAGGATCAAGTTTAAAATCTCCACAAGGCAAATATTCAGCAATGGTCTTCAGTTGTTTCACCTTCGCAAATCTAGAAAAATAAATATCAACTTTGTGCTCCCACTGCTAAAATATTAGAATTTCAATTTAAAATTATGCCTCACCTAAACACCTGTTCTTCCCATCTTCTCTTATCCTTAGCCAGGATTGATGTGCAAAGTTCTCCTGCCAGCTTAAACTCCTTCTCCCGGAGCAGGTGCTCCAGGTATCTTCCTCCAACCTCCTGGAAACTGTGTTTCTTTAAGTACTTCTCCTTCTCCTGTGTGAGTGCCAGAGCCTCCTGGAACCGTTGATGCTGAACCAACCAGTCCACATGATCATCCTCATCCCGTGGTTTACCAACCACCACATCATGAGGACTCATGATGAAGTAGAACTTGTCGTCCACAAGGCACTCAAACTTGTAGTCCTTGGGCTTGTATTCCTCATGCCCTCTGTTTAAACAACCCATAATAAATATTAGAAACATAAAGTCAATGACCATGTCATACCTCTTTCAATTGAACAATCTTTGACTTTTATTTTTTTATCATTAATACCCCTTACCCATTCTAATTTTTTTCAAATTATTTTTTGATTCATACTTATTTACAATTAAAAACTAATATTCTATTGTTTGTAAGTGTTACCTTATGGAGAGTAAATCAGTAGAGACCAGATCATATTGGGTTTCATTCTTCTCAAACACCATTAGCTGGGGACGTTCAGGTCTCCCTGTCTCATCTAGCTCATTAGGGATAGCTAACACTACCACCAGATTATCTAAACCGTTTAATGTAATTAAATTTTATGAATCCAGCTTTCCAAGATTGAATATGCAATAAGTGTTATTCTTATTAAAGAACAACCCTGCAATCAACGAAATAGGGGACAGCGCTTCTAGCCACCGAAAACATATTTGGCCAGTAAAAGCCCTTAGGAGAAGACTTGCAAAAGGTGATTTGTCAGAGACAGTTCTGGAAACTCTTTACTCTGATATGACTAATAATAAAGTAACACTAGCTAAATAAAAAAAATTTATCAGTTTCTTTCTTATAGAATCCCCAAAAAGTAAGTAATTTTATTCTAGAATCTCCTTTAAGTAATATGACTGGATCTGTAAAAACAGAGAATTAATCAAAGCTATGTGAAAAAATACATTCATTCAGGGTAAAATATTTTTTACTGGGAATAGATTATCAAATTTTAAGCCTGGTTCATTGTCAAGCTTATCATGTGCTTACCTAGAGGTGCTATCCCACAGATAGAACAATCAAGAGTAAAGCTAGCATCTACCCTAACCAGATACAGCGGTAAACCTTCCTAAAATTGCATTCTTATTTTAGCGGTAACACAAATTAAAGTTAAGGAATTTAATTCCATTCCACTAAAGTACTGTAACAGTGTAAAATAAGTTTTCTAACCTGAAAAGGTGTCCGTTTCTCAATACAACAAACCTAAAGAACAATTTTTTTTATTGTTAACATTTTTCTGCCCTAACAATTTTTCTTTTGAAAATATGTTCACATTGACTGAACAGTGAACTATCTAGCTTGAATTCTCAAATAATTAAATAGAAGCATAGATGACCTTGACAATGCTACCGAAGGCTACTAGAAGTTTGAACTGATCTCCCCAGCTGATCCTCCAGGGAACTTCAGAATGGGACGGGGCATTCACAGGCTTAGGAACAAGTGAAATTGTGGTTTCTGCCACTACATCAAACACACGGATCCCCTAGAAATGAGCTGGAATCTTGAAATGAACTAAATTGAATTAAGCATTTAGTGGCGAAATTATCTGTCATATTGCCATTTTTTTGTTTAATTCTGTTGTGCTCTTCTTACAATGCTTTTTGAAAAAAAGTAAAATCTAATTAGCTAGTTTGAAAAAATCAACAATTATTCTAAGAAATAATTTTTGGAGCTTTTAATTTCATAAGGATAATCTTTTCTCTAGGGCAGGGAAAAATGGTTTATGAAGAAGGGAGGGCCGGATATTAATTTTTAGCTAGATTTACTTTATCTGTAATCCATGCTGCAAATCTACCGCGCCATCTTATATTATGAACCGGTCCTTCTCCCTGACAGATTACATCCTGCTTATACCTGAACATTTTTTAAAAATATACATTTTATAAACGAGGTGGGAAATCTTGTATTGTGGATATGGTGATCAATACTTGTTCTCAATCTTTTGTTAGTTTACAGGTTTACTCAATGAAAATTGATATTTACAATTCTTCTTTAAGGGGTTTGAACAAATTTTTTAATAAGTTACTAGTAAAACTATTTTCTTTGTGACAACATCTAATAAACATAAGTATGCTATAATGTCACCTTCCTATTCCACAGTTTTCTGGTTCTTACTGCAAACCCCTATTCATTTTTCATGAATACCTCCTTGGAATGAATTTACCTTGAGAGAAAAGTTTTTTCATTGAGAAACAATTTTTCATTGATTGCAGTCATGTATCTTCGTCCAGAGTTTGCCCTAGGTTAAAACGAATATTGTATTTTTTGAAGCACTACAAACTGCCTTGTAAATTTTGAAAACCTTTTTTTTATCATATTCTGCAATAAACAAACATTTTCGCGGATTTTTCTATTAATATTGTTTGAATTAAAAATTCAAAATTTTTCGTATTTTACCGTCTATAAACCTTCTCTTAGGTCATGTGAGTTACCAAAAAAAAATTACGTCCGATTTGTTTAGTCATTTTGACGTTTTTTTTGGATACAATTTTGTAATGGCCAGGGGGAAAGTAATTTAAAAGGAGTGGTTTCATGTGTACATTCGTGTGAGCAAGGAGTCATAATAGATATAGAATAGATACACCAGACGGTCCGCCGAAAAAATAGTTGATCAAAGTTTGTGCATTTGGTATTTTTTTTATGAAGTTCTCTTTTCTTAACTAATTACCTGGCATATATTGGATCAATGGCTATGGATTGTACCGGAGTCTCAAGCTTTAAGTTGTGAGTATTAACTTCTGTGTAAAGACCAGTGATAACAATTCTATCACTCAATCAATCAATCAGTAAAACAAAGCTTTGAATTGATTCAATGAACATGATCAACAATGAAAGAGTTTACACAAAAATACTTTTAGGTGCTGGACTGAGGAAAAACTGATTGCTAATTGCTAAATTACTGATTGTTTTTCAACAGGATCGTTTTTCTAGTTTTATTTATTAGTTGTTTGCTACAGGATTAATTGATTGGTTGCTACAGGCTTTATTGATTGCTACAGGATTGATTGATTAGTTGATAAAGAATTTAATGATTGCTACATGATTAATATAATAATGGTTAAAGGAATTATTGATTGCTATATGATTAATTGATTAGATGCTAAAGGATTTATTAGTTGGTACAAGATTTGTTTATTAATTGCTAGAGGGTTCATTGATTGCTAAATGATTGATTGATTGCCTGCCATCATTGGAACAAGAGGCGTAGAATTCTCCAGCATGATCTATACTCACTTGGTTCACTCCAACTTAACAAATATTAAAAAATCAAATCACTATTCAAATATTAAAATCAATCTAATTAATTAACTTATCAAATATTGTTTAAATTAATTAGGTCAACAAATCAACAAATCACATTATCTATAAAATGCAGATTTAAAATAAACTGATTGTATGAGCTTATCAAATACTCTTTAAGTTGATCAGAAGATTTCATGTTTAAATAAACAACCTGTTATTAAATCTATCAACACATAAACCATTCACTTAAGTTGTGAATATTTAAATCAATTAGTCATATGTATTTTTAAATCTATTAGTGAATTTATACATTTAACAGTCAAATATTTCATTAATCAGAGTTGAAAACTTTAGAATGGGATATTCTTAATCCCGTTCGGTTAATTAATCAGGAGATTAAAAAGAAGAGGAGAACAACCAATTTTTAATCTGGAGATTAGGAAAAAGAGGAGATCAAGCATTAATCTCAATATCCACCATTCTAAAGTTTTCAGCTCAGATTATTATTGATGATCAATTAGAATATAAAGAACTAATGAATCAACTAATTTATCAACCTAATCCATATAATTATAAATTAATACCTGAATGTGATTGACTAGTTTTCGAGGTTAAAGAATTGCCCATAGCGTCTAGTAGATGTATAGTTCCCCATTCTGTTCCTAGAACTAGGAATTTGGAGTGTACTGCCATACAGGTAGCTTTATCCTAAAATTAACAAAATATTTATTACTGCCATACAGGTAGCTTTATCCTAGAATTAACAAAATATGTATTACTGCCATACAGGTAGCTTTATCCTAGAATTAACAAAATATGTATTACTTCCATACAGGTAGCTTTATCCTAGAATTAACAAAATATTTATTACTGCCATACGGGTAGCTTTATCCTAGAATTAACAAAATATTTATTACTTCCATACAGGTAGCTTTATCCTAGAATTAACAAAATATTTATTACTGCCATACGGGTAGCTTTATCCTAGAATTAACAAAATATTTATCACTGCCATACAGGTAGCTTTATCCTAGAATTAACAAAATATTTATATCAAATAATCATTATACTTTACTATTAATTTGCACCTCTTAATATTGTTGCTTTTCATGACACTATTTTTCGTCGTAAATTATAAAATAAATTTGTTTTCGAAGATTTCAGTGTTTTCCTTGGCAGATTTCCAAAAACAATTCTTATTTAATGTTTGTTCATTTTCTTAACTTTCGATCATCGGATAATGCGAGTTTCCAAAAAAAATGAGGTCTAATCGTTATAGCTATTTAAACGTTGATTAGACACTAACAAAGAAGCCGAATATATTTATATGTACTTTAGATACTTAATCTGAATAATTTTTTAGTTTTCAGTTTGGTCTTGAAATTAATTAGATCTAGGTTTTATGTAATTAATTTGAAAAAAATCCTTGTTACAAATATTTTTAATAAGACTTCTAGAACTTCCCTACCAGCTAAATGAACAAAAAGAACGATTAAATTTGACAAAAACATCTAAAAACTAAACAAAATACCTTTTGAAGAATTGATTTAAGATCCGCAGACAATCTTTCATACTTAAGCTTGGGCTCAATCTCCTCATCCTCTTCTTCCTCATCTGATCAATCAATCAATCAATCATTCAGTAAGTAATCAATCAATCAATCTACTTCATGAATCAATCCGGGCATCAGTTCATCCCCTGAGATACTATATTACCCCTAACATTGACTATTTAAAAACGATGTATTTTCATTTGAATAACACATTAGAAAAGTATCGATGGTTTGAATAAATATTTCTTCCTTGTAACTTAGAAATGAAGACGACCCTCGAGAAAAGTTTAAGGGGGATAAAATGATTACGGCCACCGGCTAGAATCAGCTCGAATGGTTGGGAGGCGCTACAGGAGGGACATTGGGAAATTGAACGTTTAGAACTTGACACTAATTCAGAAAATGTACAATGTACATCTGAGAAGTTGTCATTTGACGAATTATAATATTTTTGAAAATAATTTTGGTTAAGTACGGAACATTTTGAATCTTGATCGATTATTTTTTTTTACCTGACTCAGAACTGGAAGATTCTTCTGATGGGCCTCGTGTAAACTTAGACACAGAGCTTCCACATCCTGCAATAATTTATCAATCTTAAAATTTAAAAACTTAAAGGGACTGTAAGTGACCTTTTGAGAAAAAACGTGTCGGATTTCAACTGCACCCTTTTAACCTTTAATTAAATCAATTTTCTTAAGAATCTCTACTGCATAAATCCTGGAATAAAATTCATTAAGAAATCGTAATTGTGAACTTAAAATATAATAATCAAGATAAATGGATAAAAGCAAGGTTGTGAATGTGAATCGGACATGCAGCTCAACAAATTAAGGGTTACTTAAAATTCCGAAACAGCAGCTTTCAGTATTATCCTTGGTGTGCTGAAAAATAAAACTTTCACCGTCATGAAAATGCATCCACTATAACATATTTTAATTTTTTTAAGTGATTTAAGTCTAAAACGACCAAGCTTATATTGCTTGATTCACTTCTAGAAGAGGTCTTTCAAATGCCGAGTTGTCATTAAAAAAAAAATAAACAAGTATTAATGACTTCAAGGAGGCCAAAAATGGGAGACCAAAATTAGAAGTGCCATAAGATTCGAGTTTTATCGAGGCTGAGCCCTGTTTTGTATCAGTACGGACCTGTCTGTTGCGAGGTTTTAACCTCCTGTATCCTTGAGGCTGTTAAAACAGCCTCTACAGTTTGTAAATTCTCTATATACAGAACAGTTTGTATTTTGGAGTGGAAGATATAATCTTTTGAGTGAAAGTTACAAACTTTGAGTGGAAGTTGAAAACTGTATAGTGAAAGTTATAAACTTTTGAATAAAAGCAATAAACTTTTGAATGTCAGCTTCAACCATTTGGTGCTAAGTGATATATAGACACTTGCTAGAGCACTTAAACTAATATTACATATATTTCTGCCGATTTTTATCTAGATTGACGGAAGTAGCGTAGTCTGGGAGACAAGTAGCAGCGGAGTCAGAAAGGAAACTCAAGCCTTTGTATCGGAGGCTTGATTAACCACTAGGATAAGGATGTACCATTGATACACTAGAGAGTAAAATTGAGGGTTTACTCTGCCACTTATTCCAAACCTGGTACATCCTTCATTTATTAGGTTGGAGGAGTAAAATTATATAATAACGATATATAGTATTAACTCTTCTTTATCCCAGGATAGAGTAGAAGTTTAGACTTTTTACTAAGTCTATTATTGGGGTGGGTTAGTTCAGATCTATCTCCGGATATTTCTCTACTGACTTTCACTTTTTGTTTAAATGGCCTAGAAAAAAAATATAGAAAAAGAAGTAAATAGAAACCAAAAAAAAGATAAAAAAACAAAAAAGAAAGAAAGAAAAGAAAGAAAAAAAAAAGAAGAAAAAAAATATTTTGATCTTAAAGGCCAAGGAAAAAAAAGAAAAGAAAAGAAAAAAAAATAGAAAGAAAAAATAAAGATCACTAAAATAAAAAGAGCACAAAAGAAAAAGAAAAAAATAGAGAGATAAAAAAAAATTTTTAAGAAAAAGTGCCACAACTAGTTTATATATATTTTTGTAACTGATTTGTAAAATTGGGCGTTTTTCAGTGAAGTCATATAGTAGCTGAAATTCAATAAAGTCCTGCCGCCGGGACTTTATTTTTGTCCATAGTATTAGTATACTCAGCAGATATTAACATGCCGCCTAAAGTTGCTTTCCCATGCCCCACTTGTGGAAAAAATGTAACCAAAAAAACTGGGGGAGTAAGATGCTGTTATTGTGAGCACTGGAGCCATGCTAAATGTGTGGATGTCTCTAGTGAGCATCTCAAATTCCTGGAAATGCCGGGAAATAGTTGGACCTGCAAGACTTGCAGAGCAGTCTCAAAGAAAGTGAGGGAGGAGGTACAACAACTTCACCTGAAAGTCAAGGACATGAGGGAAGACATTGATGAGAACAAGGAGGAGATCAGCAACCAGGGTAGGAGACTGAGCCGCGCTGAAAAAAAGATAGATGACTTCTGCAGTGTTGAAAGCAACAATGACGTGGTATTTGACGAACTCCGTGAGCGCGAAGCCCGGAAAAAGAATCTGGTAATACACCAGATAGCTGAACCATCAGAATCATTAGACAGAGGTGGTCAGCGTAAGGAGCATGATATTCAGAAGGTCTTAGACATCTTTGATTATCTCCGGGTACCAGTAAGAAAGGAGGGTATCAAGTTCATATACAGAGCAGGAGAAAAACCGGAAAATGGCAAACCCAGACCAGTCATATTATCCTTGAAGAACATAGCTGAGAGGGATGCCATCATGGACTCAGCCAGGAACCTTGCCAACTCAAACTTCAACCACATCAGCATAGTGCCTGATCTCACTCAGAGACAAAGAAAAGATGAGGAAAGGCTGAGGAAAGAAGCTGAGAGAAGGAACGCAGAAATGGGAAGAGAAGAGGCTCAGAACTGGGAATGGGTTCTTGTTGGTACAAGGGGGGAAAGGAGAATGATAAAAAGGAAGATGTTCATCCAAGACAGGAGAAACACATACAATGGAGATAGATCCACCCAGGGACACAGGGGCCCAGGCTTTAGACGGAATCTCAATGGCCCAGTCCTCACTGGAGCTTACTCAGTGCAGCTCAACAGAACATCCCAAGCATCCCAGAATACCGGAAGTTCATCCAAACAAAGTTTTCCAACCAGGGATGATAACAGTCTGACCAGGGATGACAGAAATGTGAGGTTTTCAAATATCAGAGATCATCCAACTCAACGAGCCCCAACTGAGGCTCACCATGGTTCAAATGTGGCTCGCCAGGGGGCTGCCACCCCACCCTCTCCAACAGTTATGATGCCACAATCTTTTGCTGATGAGGGAGGTCAGGAGGGGGTAGAGACAGGGGATTCGGGTGAAGGGGGTGAAGTGGAGACAAGAGATGATTTTAATGATTTGACTACGAGTACTCTTAGAGAAACGGATGTTTTACCATCATCAGACGAAGACGACATTGACGAAAACTCTCAACAACTCCCCAAGGAGGACGGTGCAGAACAGGGGAACAGGAAGAGACATGCTTCCAAAAGTCCACCAGCTCAGAGCCAGAAAAAGAAACCAACCAAGAAGTAGTAAAAATAATATATTTAAATGCTAGAAGTATCCTAAATAAAATTAATGATTTAGAAGTGTTATTAAATGAGCAAGAACCTGACTTCGTATTGATAGCAGAAACCTGGTTAAATGATGACACTAACACGGCTATGTTAAATATTGAAGGATACTATATTGATCCTGATTTGAGATTAGATAGAAAAGATACCTTGAATGGGATTGGGGGAGGATTAATTGTTTACATTAAGGAAGGCCTAATTGTGAAACCAACATCAGCTGAGAGTAACTTTAATCAATTTGTTCAATTTGAAGTTGTCAACAAAGACGATATCTGTACAACTCGGAATCTTAATATTACGCTGATATATCGTCCTCCTAGTTCCAGAGATGAAAACACTGATGAGCTATGCAAACTAATTAGTACTGCTGGCAAGAATTCAATCTTTATTGGCGATTTTAATTTCCCGGGAATTAATTGGGAATTTGAAACATCGGACAGAAAAGGTGCAAGTTTCCTCAAAAGCACCAAGGATAATTATCTCGAGCAACTAATCGACTTCAAAACTCATATTCGTGGCAATACTCTTGATTTGTTATTTACCAATCAGCCGGACAAAATTATAAACATTGAAGCACTTGGCAACCTTGGAAATAGTGATCACTCTATCATTCTTTGTGAACTTGAATATAATTCACAATTTAATATTTCTACAGAGAAAATATATAATTGGAAAAATGCAGACTTTGGCGGACTGTCAGAGTTTCTTCAAAATGTCGACTGGGAACGTGAACTTAACGGGACTCCCACGGATGAAGCATGGAATTTTCTAAAAGGTAAAATCTTATCAGGAATGGACATTTTTGTACCAAAAATTTCCCGACGTACTAAGAACTCCCCCAGATGGATGACCACACTTGTAAAACGACTTATTAGAAGAAAACAGAGATTTTATAATACATTCATGGAAACTAGACAACCGGAAGATGAGGCAAAGTTTAAAAAAACACAGAAAGAGTGTAAAAAAGCTGTAAGGCAAGCTAAACGTAAATTTGAGCAAAAAATTGCCCAAAATGGAAATAAAAGGCCTTTTGTTGCGTATATTAAAAGTAAAACAAAATCAAGATCTGGAGTTGGTCCACTCAAGGTTGATAACAAGATAATTAGCGGCGACAAAGACATGGCTACAGAACTAAATAAAGCTTTTTGCAGTGTTTTTACTAAAGAAAATGATCAAAACCGTCCAACGTGCCAAGTTTTACAAGACTCTTCAGTCGTAAGTGAGATTTATTTTACAGCAGGAATGGTGGCGGAAAAAATCAACAAACTCAAATCTACATCTGCACCTGGCCCGGACAAAATCTCAGCCAGATTTTTAAAAGAATATGTTAACGTTATTTCATACCCTCTCTCGTTACTATTTGAAAGTTCAATGAGATCGGGAATTGTCCCCCAGGACTGGCGCCTTGCCAATGTTACACCAATTTTCAAGAAAGGATCTAAAAGTAAACCAGAAAATTATCGACCGGTTTCATTGACCTCTATATGCTGCAAACTGATGGAATCTATCATTAGAGATCAACTGGTTAATCACCTAAAATTTAATAACCTAATAAAGTCGTCTCAGCATGGATTCATGAAAAACAAGAGCTGCACCACTAATCTTCTCGAATTCTTAGACAGGGTTACCACGCTGATTGAAGATGGTGACAGCGTTGACGTAATTTACCTAGATTTCAGCAAGGCATTTGACAAGGTGCCTATAAATCGTCTTCTGGATAAAATCAAGGCTCACAATATCAGGGGCAACGTCCACAAATGGATCACAGAGTGGCTGAGTGGAAGGATGCAACGTACGGTTCTAAATGGGTCATTCTCTGAATGGTGTGAAGTCCTGTCAGGGGTACCCCAGGGGTCGGTACTGGGCCCCCTAGCATTTATTATATTTATAAATGATCTGGATGCTGAAACCTCTCTTATTTCCATTATGAATAAGTTTGCCGACGACACAAAATTGGGTCATAAGGTAAACAATGACACTGATAAAGAAGTTCTACAAAATGCACTTGATAATCTCTGTATGTGGTCAGATAGATGGTGTATGGAGTTTAATGTCAAAAAGTGTAAAGTTATGCACCTTGGTAAAAAGAATAAGGATTATGAGTACTACATGAAGGGATCTGTACTTTCATCAGTTAACCAAGAACGAGATATTGGTGTGCTGGTTGAGAGCAGTCTTAAACCATCCTTACAGTGTGCTGAAGCATCTAGAAAAGCGTCAGTAGTTTTAGGGCAAATTACAAGGGCCTTTCTATACAGGGACCGATTTATATTCCTGAAACTATATGTCCAATTTGTTCGGTGTCATCTGGAATTTGCATCCCCAGTATGGTCACCCTGGCATATCGGGGACATTGAGATCCTAGAGAAGGTTCAAAGACGTGCAGTGAACTTCATCACAGGTTTAAAGGGTGTGACTTACGAGGACAAACTTAAAGAACTCGGGATTCTTTCCCTAGTCGATAGAAGGTCCAGAGCTGACCTCATCCAGGTCTTTAAGATCCTGAAAGGTATCGACGATGTTGACAGCTCTACTTGGTTTACATTAGTTGGCCAGGAACCTCAAAGAGTAACCAGGAATACCAGTTACCATGGAAACCTTGTAGCAACCAGGTCAAAATCTGACATCAGACTTAACTTTTTCACAAACAGAGTTGTCTCCAGATGGAATGGGCTCCCGACAGACATCAAGGACTCCAGAACTTTAAACATTTTCAAATCAAAACTTGACGAAATGTTCAAATAACTGGACCCCTATACTTGTGTTTTTGAGAAGTGTGCATGGATAGCTAAACGCAGACGAGAACCAGGCAGACCAGAACACTACTCTGGAGGACATGGACTGATATTCCTACCATACTCCTACCTGGAGTCCTTGGAATTCCATCACAAGTAAACAAGTAAGTAAACAAGTAAGATTAAAATTGTGAAATAAAGATTATGGAACTTGGACGACGATATGTCCCACGAAACGTGACAGTTGCAAGACGATTAAATGCCACAAACAAAGGCGACTTTCGAGTCGTTTTTCTACTGTCAAGCTTCGTGGGACACCCTGTAACTGATGAAAAGTTACCTATAGAAGACAGGGAATCTTCACCAACCTCAAACTCTGACATTTTCTCTGGAAAATTATAAAAATGTACATCAGATTTCTAAGGGGGGGGGATTGCATGAGAAAGGGTGGAGTCGTTGTAATTCTTTTAAAATATAACATAATTGTGCGATCTCAATATTTAGGTTCTAAGAATTTATAAATCTTATTTTAATTCTGAAAACTGAAAAGAAAAAATTTTTAATGTAGAAATATTTAAATACTATGTTATGAATTGCTAAACAGCGTCTAGATACAAAATATGAGTCACTGGTTCATTTTCTTTATGTTAATGTCGATTGTGCATTATTTCTATCAATTGGTTCATATTAAATGATATTAAAGATAGGGGCAATAAAGTCTGATTTTTATCAAGTAAATATCCTCGGTAAAGCGTTTAATTTGAAATTACGGAATTTAGACTCAGGATTGAGCTTTTTAATCGTGAAAATCAGATGAAAAACATATAGTTTCTATCTTTTTCATTTTAAGAGTTTAAATGTTACCTTAGCTATTACTATTCCTAAAAGATTAGCAAAAATAAGGATATAATTACTATTGGTTTTCAACTAAAAACAAATCTTATTGGGCGTTTTTACCGGATTTGATCAGTTTTATGTGTTAAAAACTCAGCTCTAAATGGGCAATACGTATTCAAAGAAAATAAAGACCCCCCCCCCCACACGTTTTCCTTTTATTTGCTTACTTTGCGAATCTACACACTATTCCAGTCAAATGATGAGCTAATGAGAACTTATAGAGTTGGTGGGTCAATGCCAACCTGCTTTAATTTATTATTAATTTATCAATGTGCGTTCTTCACTTAAAAAATACAGTTAAGGGAAGTTTAGGCAGTGGCGACAAGCGCCAAAATTTTCATAAACGTATTATCAAAACTAGTTTGACTCCTGGCGAGTTTATAGAAAATATCCAGCTTTTTTAAAAAAAATGATGATTGTACAATTTACAAATTGAGTTGTACACTGAACAGAATAAAGAAATGTACAACAAGTAATGTACTGCATGTAAACAAGTGGACCACAGAGTAATAGAACTTACAACAATAAAGGCACCGTTACATAACAATTATGTAAAGTAATGTATGTAAATGTATATAAATACAAATATATATTTTCTTCAACTATTGATTTATATCCAAGGCAAGAAGAATATGGAGTGTTCGAGACCAATGTCTGAAAATGATATGATTTGTGCAAAATATTTCGCAAATGTGAAAGTTAAATAACTTGGAAGAAGCTATCGGCAGAGAAGGAAAGGGTAGGCGGGAATCTAAAGGGATTGTCCGTTAATTTTGAAATGTGTCGGCAAAATAAGAGTCAAATCCAATGTTTGATCACGATAAATTTAGAAAAGATATTCACAATGGATCCAAAAATGAAGATGAGAAAACTGGAATTTTGGTTGTTAACGAAACATTTTTGAGATAAGAACATTTTCGAAGATCAAAATTAATGAATTGGGGAGGTCGCTGAACCTTCTACAGTCGTTAGAATCCTAAATATTTAAAATCACAGATTTAACTCCTTATCCTCAAATTCTTCTTTTTAAATCGGTGATTCAGGATTTGAACCAGCGATGGTTATTCAGCAACCTAGTTCAACATCATTAAATTCGATCACAGAACTATTTCGGATGGTTTTTTTCTCAAATTAAATGATCGGATTAAAATCATAATTCATCCATTTACAGTTGACACATTTCAAAATAAATCTATTATTCCGTCCAAGGCCAGGAATAGGATATGCAAATCTTCTTGTGTATGCAAGGATGGGAATAAAGTCGATACAAAAATGAGCGTTTTCTCTCAGTTTAATCCCTCAACCTTGCGTGACCTCTTCTGCAAGTGCACTTGAACAGCTGCTGCGTGACTTGGGTGTCCGGATAGCTGACCTGGACCGTACTTCCGGTCATCTTGGCGCCGTACCAACCCTCCTCCATATCCATATCCTGGGTCATTCCGCCGTGGTAGAACTTGACGTAGCGAGCTCCGACACCATAGCGGGAGAAGGTGTGAGATATTCTCCGCCAACGGTCATCTTCGGTTCGGTCAATATTTTCCCTGAAAACAGAAATACAACCAATGAAAGGAAAGTGGTGATTTTTAGCATATGTGCTGATACATCCCCCCCCCCTCTCCCATATTTCCTTTCTGAAACATCCCGTGACTTAAGCATGTTTAATCGATCAAACCTTTTTAAACTGGAATATTTACCTAAAACTGAAATGCTTGCCCAGAACATTTCCACAACCATCGAGGATACATACATTGAGTTCATAGATTGCTCCGTGACCCGGGGACTTGGTGTACCAGTCTGATATCCGGATATCCGGTTGGAACTGATCAAGGATCCGAGACGGAAAACATAGATGAACAATCTGTTCCTGAAAAAAATAAACGAAGCTATAGATAAGATATCTGCGAATTGACAAAAAAATTCAATTAAAATAAGAAATCTGGTACACGTGTAGTCGTGTACACAGGAAAATAAACTTAGAATTTGAAAACATATATTGCCTTATCTTATTTAGCACTAGCTTAGGAACCCAGCGTTGCCCGGGTTACTCAAAGTTACTTCCACCGTTTACCCGCGGTTGGTCTTTGATTACGATTATAGCTATTTTTCCCTGTTAAAGTCGACACACTCAACTTAGAATCCCAAAACAATCAAAATTTAGGGCAAATCGGTCACGGAGTTCCTGAGTAATAAAAATAATCGGACATATACAAACAAGCAGAGATTACTACTTTATATATATAGATACTGTTGGCTGGCGTAGAAAGTTCAAATGCAGGTTCCGATGAAAAACTATATATTGAAAAAAATCTATATTTTTTCAAGTTTGAAGACAGATGTGACAAACTAAAGAAAAAAAGATTTCTGGCTTACCTTAGTGCAGGAATTATAGGAAGTAGAAAAACAGGCATTCCGCGTCAAGCCTTTTAGATTTGTGTCATTTCCAAGCATTTCCAGGGTCCACCCCTGTCCACCTTAACATAGAAAATGTAGGATTAGTATCTATCTAGATGTAAGACTGTTGGGGATATCTACCAGAAGATAAGACCGTCTAATGAGGATATCTACCTGAAGATAAGACCGTCCAATGAGGATATATATCTACCTGAAGATAAAACCGTCCAGTGAGGATATCTACCTGAAGATAAGACCGTTCAATGAGGATATCTTCCTGAAGATAAGACCGTTCAATGATGATATCTACCTGAAGATAAGACCGTCCAATGAGGATATCTACCTGAAGATAAGATCGTCCACTAAGGATATCTACCAAAGAATAAGACCGTCTATTGAGGATATCTATCTGAAGATAAGACCTTCCAATGAGGATATCTACCTGAGAATAGACCGTCCAGTGAATTTACCTAAAGATAAGACCGTCCAATGAGGGAAACTACTTTAAGATAAGACCGTTAAATAAAGATATTTACCTGAAGATAAGACCGTCCAATGAGGATAGTCAGGCCAGGGTGAGTCCAAGTCCTCGGCATTATTTTCTAATTCTATCGCTTGATGGATTGTTAAGACCTGAACAAACCAAAATCTTCAATCTTTTTTAGTTTTTAAATGAATATTAACACTGGAAAATTGTACATCAAAGCTTCAAAATCCTAGGTTTCATATCACACATTTCATCTATTTAATAGTTTTTAATCAAAATTTATCTATTTTCACCTAAAATTCAGCGAAATAAAAAACTTTATTTGCGCACGGCGTAGACATACATATTAAAGTTTCGGGGAAAATTCTAAATGAGGGGGGAATGATTTTTCAAGAAAATAAATACCCCTGGAGTAAAACCAAAAAACTAGGACTGTAGGAGTAGAAGAAGAAATTAAAGACGAGAATCTAACACGGAGTGTAACACTATGAAAACAATACAAAGTGAAATTCTTTTTCTTTTTCATGCATACCTCTACTTCCTCTCCACAACCGTTCTGTATCAAGTTTGTTTCGTAATGATTACATCGAGACAATGAAGCATAGAATCGCCAACCTAGAGAAATTAGCGATCAATCAATCAATCAATCAATCAATTCAAACAATCAATGAACTCAATTCAATTATCGAAAATTTTCTTTTACCAACTCTTGTCCATTTTGATATTTTAATTAATTTTATTGTTAAAAAAATATAAATAAAGAATAATTTATTTTAGTAATTTTTATTAGCGTTTATTGAATACAGTTGAATTAATAAGTTGAGTTTGATTGAAATAATAGTTTTTATTTTTTCCTAATAATATTCTTTATTGCAAAGAAGAATCGAATAAATCCAAGTTTAAAGTAAACATAATAATAATTGATTGTACTTAAAGTGGGGCATATCCGAATCCCAACAGTACCATTAAAAGCTTTGCCTGCTCAAGAATTATTAAAATTAATTATTTTTACTTTTTTCCAATAAAAGGCACTTGCAGATTTCCAATGAATAAAAAAAACGATCGTTGTGAATAGGAAATGCCACTCTTTGTAGTACAAGTCAGTTGAAATTTCAACCAGTCTGTTTATGATGATTTACGTTACCTAGCTCCGGGTTTAAGAGAATGTTTCTAGGAATATCTATTCTATCATGGGTCAACTTATTCTTCCAGAATGTTGGATTATGGATAATTTGTCGCCAGGTTCTAGATACGCGAGACACCTTTTCGAATAATATATTGTTCACAACTAATACACTAAAAAATTGTCCAAAGTTTTAACAACCAGTCTCGTTGCAAAATGAGAACGAGAATGAACGATAAGAAGAAGAAAATAGGATGAGGGTGAAAAGATACTACGGGGAACTAGAAATTTAACGACAAAGTACTACTGTGGTTTTCCGTCTATTTAAATATAGTTTTTCAGGACGTTACGGACAGTTATGGTAGATTCGTGTAATAAGATTTTGGTATCCTATTCCTAGCCACAAAGCTCTCGCCCCTAGCCTGTCCTAGCAGCAGGGCTCGGTCCAGATGTTGCCTTAACCTAACATAACCCTGAAATAATGCCAAATAAATAATAAGTTTAGGTTGCAAAAATAGTTTAAATCCCGCGTACAATAATGTAAGGGAGGACGGTGGCAGCGGGGAGGGGGTTGGTCCAACCAGGTTCTACGCGACTTTAAGAGTTTTATTGCGGCATTTGAGCTCAATACAGGTTTATTCATAAGAAATAAGACTTAATACGACGAATGTAACTTAAATAAGTTTTTTGGCTGAATACACAATACAGTATACAGCTGGTGTACTTATAATTCGTGAGAACCAGAAAAATTTGGAATAGGAAGACGACCTTAAAGCAATAATCAAAGTATTTGGGTAATTTCCTTAAGATCGATTTTTGGACCTCCCAATATTATTGTCTGTACACAGTTTTCTGAAATATTCCAGTAAAGCAATAATTAATTAAATCTTGTCTTAGGAACTCTAAAATGCCCTGCAAATATTTAGTTTCCGACAAATATATTCGCCATCGTCATTCGTCACTTATTTGCACCTTCAAAATCGACAGAGATATTCAGAAAATGTGTAATATCTCCTTCAATTTGAAGATACAAAGAAGGCAGACCACAGTTATAAAAGCTCGTCAGTCATAATTTTGATCACAATTTTTGATTTCTATCACGTTTCAGAGAGATCATAAAAAATTAAATTATTTTCTTGAACTAAAAAAGTTAATGAAGTTAAAAGACAAAACCAATTTAATCCTGAATTGAACAATTAATGTTCAATTTCTTAGCTAAATTTTCTCGTGTTAGTCTATAATCAATTATCATTCATAGTCCATAAATTCTCTATCTTTAAATAAGCCTTAGTTTCCCCACCGTGTGCAGCTAATGAACTTAAATGCAGGATGGCTGAGAGGGGAGGGGGAGAGGGCCGTTTTGTCGTTTTCCTGAAGTTTACCAAACTTCGTTGTCTTTTATGTTGATATAAGTTTTAACTTTTGAGTTTATTTGAATTGAAACTTTTACATATTGTCAAATACCACATGTAACACTTAATGTAAACATTTAATTTTACTTCATTGTAAAAAGTCTACATTATGCAATTTATTTACATGAGATTACATTGGTTTTTTTATAATCACATTAATTTTCGTGAAGTAAAGTAAATTATTTCTTCAAAAATATAGCTTTTCAATGGTCACAATATTTTAGTCACAACATGAAAAATAATATTTTGGTCCAACTCAGATTACAATAATCTTGTTGACAACATTTCTAACTTATAATCATGGGCACCATGACGTGGATATTAATTAAACTGGAATTTTCATGTCGTCTTGGCACAGTTGTACTGTTTTCCCATTTTCCAGAAAGCTCAACATGTTTCTAAACAAAATAAATTAAATACATATAAAAAAAACAGAAAAAAAACGAGAGAGAAAAAGACTTTAATTAAACAATAGGAGTAGAAATCGAAAACACAAACAAAATGTAAATAAAAAAGTAATAACAATCAAACAAGCTAGATGCCCAATATTTTTTACATTTTATGTCGTCGTTATATGTTTAATAATTTAAAAAAACCGATTCTGAAAACATATCCACCCCCAAAGTAGGAGTTTTTAACGTCGAATTTGCGCTCAAACTCAGGATTTGCAGATCTTTAAAAAGTTAAATAAGTCTCAAATGAATCAGAACGAAGTTTTCCACAACACTGTATACTCAGTTCAACTACCTTACATAACCGGTCACTCCCTTTAAATGATAATTTGACAAACCTGAAAGGTTTGTACTCTCTGACAAGTGTCTGTAAACAACCAACAATCACAAGCTTAGAGCGTGCACGCGTAATTGCAACGTTAAGTCTACGTTCATCGTTGAGGATATGTCCTGCACTAATTTTCTCCTTTTCTCCTAAAAATTAGATTTTAATTTTAAAAAGTTTTAATTTGTTCAGGAGCGTACGGGGGCGACAACCCTGTGTACCCCCTAGACATTCCCCTCTAGGCCCCCCAACTATTAAACTTCTTGTCTTATCAATTGACAATTTGTCCATTTTATGATAATTTCTCAAATTCTTACATAGGACCTTAATCTTATTTTCAGGGTTTTATTTACAATCTATATCTAAGTACAAGTTTGACCCAGAGTTCAGGAGAGTATTATTTAATTAGCTAAAGTTTACAGGGTTGGGAAATGGGGGAGTAAGGTTGGATTTTTGAGGGAGTAGTTGCCCAGTGGGAACAGATAATTTAATGAGGTATTTTCTGACTTTTACTAAATACCGATAGCCACCATTTAAAACCAGACTTTTAAACTAACTGCCTGAGTCATCAGGCACACTGTCTAAAGGACTACTTTTTCCTGTAACAAACTAAATCTTTCTTTTGACCCACTTGCAGTTGTCAGATTTTGATAATTTTCAGCTTTTATAAAGCCTTTGACATAAGGAAACGGATTGCACTAGTTTTGCAAATAAAATTTTTCAAATTATTTGCATGCAATCCGAGAAAAGAAATGAGCACACTCTTCGTTTTTCTTAATTACACATCTGGTTATTTAAAGTTTTGCAAACATCTTTACATATTACATATGACACGGTCAGTGCTTTTCAAAAATTTATATTTTATCATTTATTAGACATTGTTTTTTCTTTCAATTTTTGCAAATTTGTTAATTTTAAGCAGATTCTTAAAGTAGAAAATAAGAGCTTTCGAATGATGTATCATTTGTCATATTTGGACATCAAACATGACATTTAGAGGAGTGGGGGGTCATCTAAGATAGCCCATAAACTTTTTTTAATTTAAGCTTCAGATCTTAAAATTAAAGTTTTGAAAAGTTCTTGAAAAATGGATTTAAAAATAGGGTGAATATTGAGGTTAAACTGAATTTTTTTCTTAATGCCAGTTTCTTGACCAACGACCGCTAGGGGGGTGAACCCAAAAGAAAAATCGACATAAGTTCACCCTTCTAGGCTAACCCTCCGTACGACCCTGATTTTGTTATGTTAGTACGTACAGTCTAATGTAGTATACAGTACAGTTCCTCTCCTACCTGAGTTGATGAAACTTCTAGTACACGAGTAAATAACTAATTCACTATCTCGTCCCTAAATAGAACCATAAATTAGACAAAAAAAAGAACGATATTCCAAACTGCATGGAATTAATGGCCAACTCAAATTTTGATGTTTAAAATGTATAAAAAATCTTTGGAAACTGTAATAATTTTGTACATGTAGTATGTACTATTGATTGTTTGGAAACTGTGATAATTTTTTACATGTACTACATAGTATGTACTATTGATTGTTTGGAAACTGTGATAATATTTTACATGTACTACATAGTATGTACTATTGATTGTTTGGAAACTGTGATAATATTTTACATGTACTACATAGTATGTACTATTGATTGTTTGGAAACTGTGATAATATTTTACATGTACTACATAGTATGTACTATTGATTGTTTGGAAACTGTGATAATATTTTACATGTACTACATAGTATGTACTATTGATTGTTTGGAAACTGTGATAATTTTTACATGCACTACATCGTATGTAATATCAAGATTGTGAACATAAAAGGAAAACCTGAAATTGATCGACAGTACCAACTTCGACACAAAATCCAGCCTTTTTCATCACAACCTGAGATGGAATTTAAAGAATTTGAGCTGCGGTTTAAATCCGCCAAAATCCGCCAAACCCCGGTTTAAATTTAGCGCCGGCTTAAATCTTGAAACATTAAAGGCAAGTTTTTTCATAATTTTTTATACTTTTCACCCAAAAATTAGTTTATTTTGCCTTTTTTTCAAAAGAGGGGAGGGTTATGATTTTCAGGAACATATACACCCCCGTAAAGATTAGTTGGATAATGAAGTTATCATTCAATTCATCAAAAAAATTATTTTCATAAGTTTCTTTGGAGTGTTTTTGCTTTGAGTGACAAATATATGTTATTTTTCTAATTACGACATTATTATTAATTTTAATGAGTTTATAACAAATATTTAACTAGATTGGGAACCCAGCTTTGACTGTAAACTTAAGTTTTCTATTTTAATGTCAACACACTGAAGTTAGTTCTTTTGAAATTGAACCAAACTAAAAACATTTCTTTGAAGGGGTTCCGGTGTTATAATCGGACATACAAGCAAGCAAACAGATAGAAAAATACTACTACTAATTAGTTAATTCTAATAACCTGAAGATGTTTTACTTGCGCAGCATATGGCGCTATAACCGCTATTTCAGTCTCATCCAGCCCACCGCGACGAGCCTAACAATAGGTTAATGTATGCAATCATTGATTAGTTATTAATTGACTCAAAGAGACTGTGAGCGTAACTTTAAATGACCCTCCAAGCAAAAATGTCCGATTCACAACAGTACTCTTGAAACCTTATTTTCATGGTCAAAAGTGTTAAATTCTGAAAATGTCAATGTTTTCCTGCAGCAGAAATGCGCAAATCAAAATTGAAAATAATCTGTTTTTAAAATTATGAAGATTGATATCCATTTAATACTTAATTAGACAAAGCTTTTAAAGGTACTGTTGTGAATGGGGCATTTCCATCTTTGCATGGAGGTCACTCTAAATTAAGCATACAGTCCCTTTAAGTGTCGTAGATGTCATTTTAATATAATTGATTCCTACCTCTCCAACTAACTGGAGCACGATGTGTCCCTCCATGATGTTCCTGACCCCTCCTGGCAACGGCTCCTCCCTGGCCTCCATGTGTGTGTCTAGAAAGACAACGGACTCCTCTTGCTTCTGGCTCAGGGCTGCACTGAGCCAAGGTTTAACCCCAGATTCAAGGTTCAGTTTGAGATTACGCTGAGCCACGCTTTCATCAGCACATTCCAACTTTCCCTGATTAAAGATCAAGTATAAAGTACAAAATAGCCCTTGAGATACTATCAAATCTTGGAAAGTTATAAATATAATTTTACTTTACAGAACATTAAAATCTAAAAAAAGATTTTTCTTTGAAGCTCGTTTATTTCCACAAAGTTTTTTTTTTTTAAATTATGCTTATTTTTATATTACTTTAGATAACAACATAGGGTAATGCTCCTAAATTAATACTAAGCGCCGAACCACTTACCCCCCTCTTTAGAATAGGAGGGCAGGGGGTGGGGATGTCAGCATGGGCAGTGGGGCATCCCCCCATGTGGTCTAGCCCGAGCATCATACATCCATTAACCATGACAACTAACCAGGCCAACACAAACATGGCTGGTATCATTAGCTGCGTGGTTTTAGCGTTGCCATAATAGATAAGTGAAGGTCAAACTTCCTGATTGAATAATCATTGCGTTAGATAGGCTCTTCAATAATATTAAAATATTAATTTATAGGGACTTTGTCTGAGCTAAAATTAAGTTCAGGTATAGATAGAACTAGAAATAAACTGACATTGAATTCTCCCTCCCCCCTCCAATAACCCCAGTACCTTGTACGTGAGATGGTTGGCTAGGTCAGCAATAGTTTGATTCATCCTATATTGTATATTCAGATCTATAGTAGCTGCCGGGCAGTCTAGTCTCTCAAACAGGGACTGAGCTAAGCCTACATAGAATTGTTAAATAAATTGACGTTAAGAAGGGAAAGACAGTAAAATTAACAAGAGGTTAAGTTTATAAGAGGTCTAGTTAACAAGAGGTTAAGTTAACAAGAGGTTAAGTTAACAAGAGGTTAAATAAACGAAGTTAACAAGAGATTAAATAATAAGATGTCTAGTTAACAAGAGGTTAAGTTAATAAGAGGTCTAGTTAACAAGAGGTTCAGTTAATAAGAGGTTAACTCCACAAGCGGTTAAGTTAATAAGAGGGTTGGTTAACAAGAGGTTTAGTTAACAAGAGGTTAAGTTAACAAGAGGTTAAATAAACGAGAGGTTAAGTTAACAAGAGGCTTAGTTACCAAGAGGTTAAGTTAACAAGAGATTAAATAAACGAGAGGTTTAGTTAACAAGATGTTTAGTTAACAAGAGGTAAAGTTAACAAGAGGTTAAATAAACGAGAGGTTAAGTTTACAAGAGGTTTAGTTCACAAGAGTTTAAGTTAGTTAACATCAAAAAGAACATGTTTTATGATCCTAAATCATGGTTTTTAACAATCCATAATTATATTTTATTCCAGAACTTTTTATTTTTTAATCTCAGGATCAATCATTGATCTCAATTTGCACATTAATTTTATTCTTGTTCGATATCCCGCATGGTAACTGAAATCAAGAGATTAAGCTTTGATCCTAAAAAATTAAAAGTGCCGGAAGTCGATTTCCCAGCTCTTGTAATACTTTTACAATAAAATTCTCATGAAATAAAGCTGTGATGGAAGTATGTCAGACTTATGTGCGACGTTTTAATTGTGTGTCCTTAATACTACTAAACCTCCTAAATAGTGAGTTTTTAATATTCCGCCGTTATTGTGCGTCTTCACTTTGTGTGCGTTCTGTTTTGCACAGTGAATTTTAACAAATGTGCCCAGCGAGGGAGGGAACCCTCGAACGCCATGAGCCTCCGAAATGTATGGACACGAGCCTCCCAGATTGACTAGACAGACCAAGCCTCAGCTATGCAGTAATGAGCATGCGCAATACATCAAAATGTGCCAGTGTATTGCAGGAGGTTTTTTTAACTTGTGTTTCAAGTTTAAGTAAAAGATTTTTTTTACAAATTTTGTGGCATGACAGGTTTCTCAAAGATGAGAAGTATTTAATAATTATCATAAATAATATCTAAATATGACTAATAAAGTGATGTATAAAACGCGGAAAGGAAAATATTAAGAGAAAAAAAATTGAATTGAATTTCATTAAATCTTTTAAAATCTTTGATTTAAGCGATAACTTTTTTTGTGCAGTGAATCCCAGATATATGAATACATGGCAAGAGTTTTTTATAATGTCGTATTACAGATTTAAGATTAAATGCCGCGGAAAAATGAGTTTAATATTATTAAATCAATTGCATTCACATTTAAGGGCTATTAATTTACCTTGAATTGAAAATAAAAAAGAAGTTTCTTTAGAATTATCAAAAAACTTACGACGGTCAATGTATTCATATATCTGGAATTCACTGTAACTCATATTAAATCTAGAAAATTTGTATCATTAAATCAAATCAAGAAAGGTATTGTTTAAATCAAAGATTACAACAGAACAAACAAAGTTTACTCCAGCCATATTTCTCTAAAGGAGTCCATATATGTTTCTAACCATGACAATCCTTAAATCTTTAGTAAAATTCTTCATTACACAAAAAAAAACAAGATTTAAAATAGCTTTGCTGTATGGTGGAGGCTCGTTTCCTTTATAGCAGAGGCACGGTCTGCATAGAGGAGCCTTGGTCTGCATAGTGAAGACTCAGCCTGCCTAGCAAATCTGGGAGGCTCGTGTCTGCATAGCGGAGTCTCATGGCGTCAGGGGAGTTCCCTCCCACGCCCAACTGATATATGAGAAACACGTAGAATAGAGTTCTCCATTTCTAGTTTTACATCCTAGTAACTAGTCATAAAAAAACATGATGTGCGTAGAAGATGCGCCTTCTCCGTAATAAGTAAATATTTTAGTTATATTATTTTTATTAAAGCTTTAAACTTATAAATCGCACATTTCATTTTTCACTGGAAGATCAAAAAATTTTCAACAAATCTTAACCTTCCCTAAGTAAAGTGATTTCCTTAAAAGAAAAATTGTTCACCAGATTTGCCGTTTAATGAATATAATCAAAAAAACAGATGAATCTAAAGTTTAGATTATAGAAGAGGAGGTTACCTAGTTTTCTAGCATGGTGATTCTGAACTACAGGAGGTAATTGAGCAGGATCACCAACCAGTATAAACTTCCTGAAAATTATTTTTTTTAATCCCAAATCTCTACTATAGTAGTACATGAACTTTAAATTTTTTAATCTATATTTTTAAACAATGCGTTACCTTTTTAAACCCTTTCTTATTTCTATGTTTCATTTTCAAACTTTGAGACGCAAGATTCACATTGCACATTGGTACCAAAATAGACGGCAACTTTATGTCATTTAACTATTAACTATTCTAAATTTGTGTTTTAGAAACACAATGCCCAAAAACTTACTTTGAAAAAAGTATTGGATGAATCACAGATGGGAGAAGGGCTTGGCTGGCTTCGTCGATGATACACCAGTCAAAAGTTCTAAAAAATTCATGGGTGGATTTTATTCAAGAATTCCTTATGACAATTTCCAATCTTGAGTAGCTGACGGGTCGAGTGACTTATAAAACTAGGCTTTTAGCGCCCATCTTCTATTTCAACTTTAAATTGTGGCTCTATCTGTGAGCATCTTCTTATGTAACCCCTAAAAGTTCGCAGATTTTCCAAATTTTATAAAAAAGTTTGAGACAAATTTTTTTAACTCTGAGCATCCATAAACCTTTCCTTGTATCAAGTGGACCCGATCGGCTATTCAGTCTGGGGATTTGACCTTTAAGCTATCTATTTTTTTTCACCGATAGCGATTGAAGACAAATACACAGGATGGCAGAAGTCCCATCCCCCCTCTATGTCCTACTCGAGATTAAAAACTGGAAAATGTGTAAAACGCCCCCCTCACCCCTCTCCCCCTCCATTAAGAAAAAAGTTATTGAAAGTGTGTTAGCTAGGAATGCAGGAGCTGACACAGTATTATGACTGAAGTAAAATTTAAAAACAAACAAGGGGGAGAGTAACCTTGACACTCAATATATAGATATAGACACAGGGCTCCGAAAAATAGTTCTGCCTCTGCAATTTGACTAGCTACAGAAAACATCCAAAAAATTCATTTATTTTTATTTTCAAAATTAGCCATAGTGTGATTGAAGGATGGACAAGGAATGGAAGATCAAGAAGAAAGGATTAAAAACAAGAAATATAGAAGTCTCAAAATGTTTCCATCTGATATCATATTAAAATTTAAAAATATTGTAAAATTTAATTAAAATAAATTATTAAAGTTAAAAAGACAAGCAAAGTATATAATATGTTGAAAGACTTATTAAAATGCTGTAAAAAAATTTAATCTATTTAATTTGACCTGTTAATAATAGCAGCATGGTTGGTTGCCAGGCAGGTGGTGGCAATAATGTTGTAGCTTTTATACAGCTGTGACAGCTCATCACAGCTCGTGATGTTACAGCACACACGATCTGCTGTAAACTCCTAATATTTATATAAGGAAAAGGAGGAATGGGGGGCACATTTTTCTCAAAGATAGCTCTATCTTTAAATTTGATGCATAATTTGGATAGTTGTTCTGATTTACGTGGTTTGAAAAGTGAACTGATGTGAATCAAATTACCTGTAATTCATCTCTAACTCGTGCACTTCTTCCAAGGCGCAGAAACTTAGTTTCAAACTTCTTTAGCTTGCATAGTACAGTATCAACAGCACTACAACGGATGACGTGAGAAAGGATCATTTCTTTAACAGACCTTTTTTGAAACTTTCCCGATATTTCCGTTGCTTAGTTTTAATGAATAAAGGGAAAATTACTGTAAAAATGATTTTGATTAAAATTCATTCGCAACGCTGAAAAAAATTAATCCGGCCGAATTTTTTCAAATTTATTCTTTTTGTTTTCGCTTATTTTTGAATGACTGATGAATCCTTTAGAGATTTGGAAGTTATTATTAATCTTGTAATGGTAAACAATTGAGATTTTTCTTTTAAAAGCAAAACTTTTTTTAACAGGTAAGTTTAGGATTTCCGGATCCAGGAAGCCCAAAATGTTGCGGATCCAACGAATCCGAATCTTAAGCACGGACTGTATTTTTACCTATTCGTGTATGCAACAAGGAGAATACTTTGACCCAGCTTCGCCAATAATCTAAAATAAAAATGTCCATCAATCGAAATGCGACAAAATACACAGTACACAATACAAAGTACCGAGTGCATAGTATACAGTATTCAGTACACAGTACACATTACACAATGAACATTATACAGTACAAATTACAAATTACACAGTACAAAGTACAAATTATTACACTGTACACATAACACAGTACAAAGTACACAGTACACATTGCAAATTAGACAGCACATTGTTCACAGTACACAGTTCACAGTACACAGTACATATTATTACACAGTACACATAACAAAGTACAAAAGTACACAGTACACATTTCGAATTAGAAAGTACACAGTTCACAGTACACAATTCACAGTACTCATTCGACAGTTCACAGTACACAGTTCACTACACAGTTCACAGTTCACAGTAAACAGTAAACAGTACACAGTACACAGTACACAGTATACAGTATACAGTACAAAGTACACAGTACATAGTACATAGTACATAGTACATAGTACATAGTACATAGTACATAGTACACAGTACGCAGTACACAGTACACAGTAAAGAGTACTTAGTACATAGTACACAGTACACAGTACACAGTACACAGTTCACAGTGCACAGTACACAGTATACAGTAAAGAGTACAAAGTACACAGTACACAGTACAGTACACAGTACAGTGCACAGTACACAGTACAGAGTTCACAGTACACAGTTCACAGTGCACAAATCACAGTACACAGTATACAGTAAAGAGTACTTGGTACATAGTACACAGTACAAAGTACAAAGTACACAATACACAGTAGAGTGCACAGTGCACAGTACACAGTACACAGTACACAGTACACAGTACACAGTACACAG
>NW_019396684.1:3621-63016 GCF_000591075.1 Eurytemora carolleeae | reverse complement strand
TTAATCAAAAATCACAAATTAACAATAGTTCTAGAATTTCCAAAGGATCAAAAGTCAAGCAAAAATGGCAGAACTAAGGTTACTTTTGTTATTGTTTTTCCACGACGCATATTTGTAAAATTAGGTTGAGAAAAAATCCCGAGAATTATTTCATAGAGCGCTGACAATCTTCTTACAGTGTTCTGTACGTAATTACACTTCTTTGAGAATATATTTAAAAGGTTTCAAAAACTTGACGGTAACTTCAAATACCCTAATTTATTTATGGTCTAAAATTGTAAGAATTGTTCTTTATTTTCTATTTTAAAAACCGAACGATATGAGGCTGGTCATTTTTGTTCCTATCAAACTAAAGTAAATTGCTCGTACGATTGAGATCTTATGTTTTCAATCATTACACCCCATAGACAAAGATAGATTGTGCATAAGACGACATTTGTCATCTTGAAAGATATAAATGTACAGAGATGTTTTAAAGATATTCCTATTATATAGATAAACTAGGTTGGTTGTGAACATTGGCTGTTCTTATGTCATTGAGTACTTGTGGTGTACATCAGTTCTGTAGAGAGAAATTTAAGTTAGTTTAGTCCTTCTCAGGTCCTTCTTCAGTTCTCATCAATATCATATATTGCTCAGTGAAATATTTTTGTTAAAACACCAAACCACCCCGCTTATCATTGAAGTACACTTTGACCCCTAGAAGTATGAGTTCGCTGACTGTACAATTCTTGGTGATTTTGCGTACATAAGCTATCTATGTTTATTTATCTATCTAGGTTACACCCCTTATAGAATAGCTAATGAGAAGAACAAAATGTTTGGAATCTCATAAAATCATTAACTAGAGGAGCTACGAGGTCACAAAGTTGTACCAGTAATGTCTCATAAATTTGACCTTGTCCTTTTGTCTAGTTCACAGAAATATCAACAATTTATATCTTTCATAATTTATTATTTGAGACTTGCAGGCTATGAATAATAAATTTCCGCATTTTTTATTTTGATACAATTAAAGAGAAACAATATAATCTAAATAACAGACTTTCTCTATGGTATTAAATTATTCTATTTAGTAATGTATAATGTCTGGACCCAAAACACAGGTTTGAAACATTTCCCCAATCATTTTGAGACTGCATTGTAAAGTAATGTTTTGATACCCTAAACAGTATAATGTTCCTAAAGGAATCGAGTCTTATGATTTTCTCATCTCTTTGCAACCCAATGCCGTAGACCTTAGATATTTCAAACTATGAATACTGTAAGATCAAATAGTCTAAGTTTGAAATATAAAAGGTTTACAACATCAAGTGGAAAAATATAGGTATTATAAAATAAAAGTTTGTTACAAAGACTCAATTATTTTGGCGATTACCTAGTCCTGGAAGAAATTTGACAGGTTCTTTCTCAATAATTATTCTTCTTAAAGATTTAGCTGCTGGGTTGTCAGACATTAGTTTTCCAATAGCCACGAAATTGGACGACATTGACCCCTAGTATCATAGACTTATAATCAATATATATTTAAAGTAGTAAATCTCTGTTTGTTTGTAAGTCCGATCATATTCATAACTCGTTAAACCTCTGAGAAATTTGCAAATTGAGGCACTTAGTAAACCACGGGAATATACTTAGCTCGGTAAAACATTTTTAGTCGATCAGGTTGACTTTTTAGTTGAGCAGATTAACTTTTTAGTTGAGTAGGTGACTTTTTAGTTGAGCAGGTTGACTTTTTAGTTGAGCAGATTAACTTTTTAGTTGAGCAGATTGACTTTTAAGTTGAGCAGGTTGACTTTTTAGTAAAGAAGGTTGACTTTTTAGTTGAGCAGGTTGACTTTTTAGTTGAGCAGATTAACTTTTTAGTTGAGCAGGTTGACTTTTAAGTTGAGCAGGTTGACTTTTTAGTAAAGTAGGTTGACTTTTTAGTTGAGCAGGTTGACTATTCAGTTAAGCAGGTTGACTTTTTAGTTGAGCAGGTTGACTTTTTAGTTGAGTAGGTTGACTTTTTTAAGAAAAGTTAATTTCCAGACAAAGCTGGGCTCCCAACCTGTTGATTTAGAAAATAACAATAAAATAAGGTTTGTAGAAAATAAAAAATGGACAAGGCAAGATTCCATCAAAATCAAAGAAATATTTAACCGTCTGTTATCTATTCTATACTCTACAGTCTATGCCTGGTAAACATGACGATCAAGGGTATACTTCTTATTCTTCCAACCTGGTTGACCACTAGATAAAAAAAAACATTTTTCATTCAAAAAGCTGTTTATTAAATGTGTCACCACAACTTTATTCTAAAAGTGATATGTCTTAAACCGTTAAAAAACGGCTTTTCTTGTTAATATTTCATATTTTGCAAGTCCTCAGATGCATTTTAGGCTCTTTCCGATTGATGCCAGAGCCTTAGTATTGAAATTTAATTATTTTTAAGAATTAATTTTTTTTCCTGTTCATAGCATCCTATACAAGATTACCCACAAAGGATCAGACTGTAAAGACGACCTGAAACTTTTTAAATTTAACGATTTCAAGGTTAAGTTTAGTCTTCTGTCTTGAATATAATTTTTTAATGGCATTTTTACTGAAAGGCAAAAAAAAGAAAAGATTACAACTGCAGTGAATCATAAATATTATGTAACTGACAGTATACAATATAAATTCTGTAAAATCGTTTCTGAAATCTCATCCTTTGTGTGTAACCCTGTATTTAGGATTGAAGTTATGAAAATCCTTTTATGTTCATTAGAAACTAACAATTTATAAAAAACAAACAATTTGTCAAAACATCTATTCTAGAACTGTTTGTTTGCACCATTAGCTTAATTTTTTTAGTATAGATATCGTCATAAAAACGAATATGTGGCTATGGTATCAACAGATAGGTTTTTTTCGACACCTTGGATATAAAATTTAAACCTGATATCCCTGTCTAGGAGGACAATGATGTCCTCTGTGTCTACCCTGACGACAGATCCCTGTGAAAGCGCCAGCTCCTTGTCAGAGGACAAGAGGACAACCTCCCCCACCTGGAAGATCGGAGGCAATCCTCCTGCTCGTGTAAATCTAAAAATAATTTTATACAAAAAAAAAATGATTTAATCTTGACCAAATTTGTAGAGCGTTCCATTTCAAGGACAGAAATATATTCCTAAAACTGTAAAAACAATGTGTTCGTGTTCACATGGAATTTGCTGCATCAAGTTGGAGACCCTCGACCCAACAGGAAAAAGACAAACTATAAAACGCAAGGCAGTAAGGATTATCTCAGGGCTTCAGGGCTCCAAATATGAAGAAAAACTTAAAGAATTGGGACTACAAACTCTAGAAGCCAGACGTGAAAGATCTGATTTGATTCAGACCTACAAAATAGTCCATGGTCTAGATGATGTTGACAAATCCCTGTGGTTCCAGCATGTGGCTGAAACTAGAGAAAGCATAACAAGACAATCTGCTGATATACTCAACCTGAAACTAGTGAACGCATGACAAGACAATCTGCTGATATACTCAACCTGAAACTAGTGAACGCATAACAAGACAATCTGCTGATATACTCAACCTGAAACTAGTGAACGCATAACAAGACAATCTGCTGATATACTCAACCTGAAACTAGTGAACGCATAACAAGACAATCTGCTGATATACTCAACCTGAAACTAGTGAACGCATAACAAGACAATCTGCTGATATACTCAACCTGAAACTAGTGAACGCATAACAAGACAATCTGCTGATATCCTCAACCTGAAACCAAGTCACTCAAAACTAGAACTGAGAAGGAATCGCTTTAGTAACAGAGTTGTAAACTCTTGGAATAAATTACCACAAGATGTAAATCCGCCAAAAATATTAATGTATTCAAAAACAAGTATGACCACTACATTAGATCCACAATGATCACTGGGATCAACTCACAAACCTAGAAGAAACCATTCTTCCAGCAGATGATCATTAGTTCCTAAAAAATCCTCTACATATTCCTAGATGGAACACTGAGGATCAACAGTCAACACACAAGTATCAAGTAAGTAAGTCTTTTGCTGTAATATCTTTTCTGTCAGCAGCAGCTGGATTTCCAAGGAATGATGGGTCATGGTTGACTGCAATCATAATTACAATTTTGAAGCTCGACCTTGATTTCGACAGCATAATGATTAACCGGATAATCTTCTTTTAATTATTGTCACTATTATTTTCATTTATATTATCTTCTCTGAAAATCAAAACTCTTCACTAATATATAAATAAATATTTGACAATTTGTATATTTGTGTTATATGTTAGCTGGCCAAACGGCTGGACCGAATGGGCTGGTCCATTTTTTGAGGAAACCTATAGGTACTCGGGGGGTAAAATAGGATAAAAAACTTTAAAAAATATAATTTTTTTCTAAATAAAAAAAATTCTATTAGAATTAATTTTTTTTTTAAATTCGATTTTTTTAAATTCCATGAACGCCGGGCACTTCAGCATTAATTTTATCATTAATTTTATCATAAATATTAATCTTAATATTATTATTAATATTATCATTAATATCATTATTACCTATGGTTTCTATTGTCTAATACTGAGGATAGATCTAGAAGCTGAATACAGGACCCAGATCTCTCCCTCATACCAGGGGTTTCCGTCCAGAGGTTACTCACGGAGGTATTCATCTCCCCGGCCTCCAGCCTCAGGATATCTGACCAGTGGTGAAACCAGGCCAGGTCCCCGGCCTCAAGATGCTGCAGGGTATCTAGAGCAGAGGGCTTAAAAATATTAAAATAAACCAAATTCTAAAATGTATGTAGACGTAATACTAGAGAATTCTAGAGAACCATGTACAATTCAAACCATACACTACTACTCTATGTATGATCAAGGATGAACAAGAAAACCTTACTTTTCTAAATAAAAATTTATAAATTTAAACAGTGCTTTCTTTATAAATCAGCTTGCAAACTAGAACAAAAATTGTCAGAATTCAATACGCTTTAAAATAGAAAAAAAGACAATATCATCTTCTCTTTTTAATCTAGAGGTGTCAACTATTAGACCCGCCCACCTGGAGCAAGCCTTGCCATAGGATGCGGAGGGGGAGGAACAGTTTCCTGTATTTTCTGGTAGATGGAGCAGATCTCAAGATAATCACAATTAGAACAAGCTTTTTCAAAATCTATTGGTTCCGGCAAAATCATCTCTGATACCTTGTCATTCTCATACACACCAACTTGACTAGAATACTTAAAATGTAGGCAAAAACGTTGTTTTTATAGAGAATGTTATCATTATTTGAAATCATAACATTTGATTACATTATCTCTTAAGCAAAAATACAATTAATAAAATTGTTTTTCTTTTTTAAATATTATACATTTACTCGGTATTTTCTTGCTCACATGAGCTGTGCAGTGTGTATCCGCAAACATCCAAGCGCAAAATAATGTATATTATTAATTTCTTATAATATATTATTAATTTCTTATAATATATTATTAATTTTATTTTAAAAAATATGAAAGAGTTATCCAACTTTCAAGGCTTATATTTTAAAGTTTAAAAAATTTATTTTAAGTGTGCCTAAGATATGCGACTAATTGGTTTCTTAGCTGCAAAAGACCTCTTTCCTCGTTCCGTCTAGACGGAGTTAATGTTCCATGATAAAAATAATATTATCACAAATAACAATAATATAAAATTACTAGGCTTTTAAGGTTTTAGTTCAACTTTAAATGGTGGCCTCTATCTGTGAGAATTTTCTCTTCATAAACAATGTAAAACAATAACAAAAAAGTTCGCGGATTTCATCCTATTTTTTCAAAGATTTTCAAAAATTTCCGAAAATAAATTTTTTTCAGAGACAGTATTCTAAATTCTGAGGTCCCACAAAAATGTGAGCCCGATCGGTTCAGCCGTTTTAACATTTATTGGATGCAAACAAACAAACAGACACCCAAGCAAATTATATATATAGAATATAGATAGATATATAGAAGATAGAAGATCAATCATAATAAAAATCATTTAGAGAAATCAAAGATTCTTTTTAATACTATATAACGACAGAACACAGTTGTTTTCTAAAAAATCATTTATCCCCCCCCCCCTTTTAAAACATGTTTATCCCAATATACTTATAAGGAAAGTTTCTAAGGTTTGTTTCGAAATATAAAAAAATTTGCCAGAAAATTTCCCAAAATTCCAATTGTTTTAAACCAAAATCTTCGAAAATAATTCTTTAAAACTTGTTCCGCGAATTTACACTAAGAGCGCGCGTTAATATTAAATGTCAAGTATTGAATGGAACTATAAGCGCTCCTGCAGGGAATCTCCACCATGTTGGAGGACCGGAGGTAGAGGAGGAGTCCGGAGCCAGGATCCGGCCTCCGGTCTCGGGACATCATTGAGTACAACATCACCTAAATATAAAGAGAAATTCAAGGTTACTGTCGAAATATCATTTTGATTTCGTAAGTTTGAATGAAAGGGTCTGTAGACGTAATTCTAAGAGATCCTCCATTCTTTTTACCGGTACAACGTTAACCCATTAACTGATATTCAAAGAGAAAGCTGGAAGATATCAATGTTTTCTGACGAAGTGTTTAATTATTCTAATTTACTTCATTGATTCTGCGGCATTAATCCGTAACTCAGCAGATAAACCACAAAACCCCAATTTCCATACAGAGAAACAAGGATATCTCATTTGTTCGTTATCAGATATTGGTTAAAAGGGTACCATCGTGAATCGCAAATGACACTTAAAAAAAATGGAAATTAGGTTGAGATGAACTTTTATGTACTGTCAGGCTTTGGCTGTCAAAGGGACTGTTGACATAGTTATAAGTGACTCTTCTTTATTCAGTGGTTAGTTCGATTCACACTTCACAGTTCAATTAAAAGCGTTGTCTTATCAAGAATGCTTAAGCCATCAATGTTTAACTCTTTTAAAATTTATTGTTTTCAACTGTGGTTACTTTACAAAAGTGACTTGCGCATACAATGGAAGTAAATTATCAGAATTGAACACGTTTAAAGCTAGAAAAACGACGATATATTCCATATTTTTTATCAGTTAAAAGTTTTAAGGATACCGTTGTGAATCATACATGCCTCTCGTTAAATGAAAGTCACTTGAAATCACAGTCCCTTTAGAATGGTTGAGAAATCTGTTGTTAGCTACCTGGCCAGAATGTTCTGCAGAAAATGAAGGTTTCCCTGTTTTTATCTCTAAAGGAAGAATCTTCTTGCTTCCTTGGCTTTCAACAGATATATCAATCTTTCCCTTTATTCCCAACCTAGAAAAACAGATATATCAATGTTTCCCTTTATTCCCAACCTAGAAAAACAGATATATCAATCTTTCCCTTTAATCCCAACCTAGAAAAACAGATATATTAATCTTTCCCTTTAATCCCAACCTAGAAAAACAGATATATTAATCTTTCCCTTTAATCCCAGCCTAGAAAAACAGATATATTAATCTTTCCCTTTAATCCCAACCTAGAAAAACTGATACAGGGTGGCCAAAACTATTTTGAAAAAATCCGTACAAAAATCCGTACATTATCAGAAAAATTCCGTACAATCCGTACAATTTTCGAAAAAAAAAATCCGTACAATCCGTACAATTTTCGAAAAAAAAACATACAATCCGTACATTTTTTTTAAATCCATACTTTTTTAAAAGTCCGTGCATTTTTTTAAAAATCCGCACAATCAGTACAATTTTCGAAAAAAATCCCTACAATTCGTAAATATGATATTCTAAACTGGGTCTGCAGAACCATTTTCTAAACTGGATCTGCAAAACTACATTCTAAGCTGGGTCTGCCACACTATATTCTTAACTGGGTCTGTTACACTACAGTCTAAACTGGGTCTGCCACACTATATTCTTAATTGGGTCTGCTACACTACAGTCTAAACTGGGTCTGCTACAATTTATTCTAAACTGGATCTGTTACACTATATTCTAAACTGGGTCTGCAAAACCATATTCTAAACTGGGTCTGCTACACCATATTCTTAACTGGGTCTGCAAAACCATATTCTAAACTGGGTCTGCAAAACCATATTCTAAACTGGGTCTGCAAAACCATATTCTAAGCTGGGTCTGCCACACTATATTCTAAACTGGATCTGCTACACCATTTTCTAAACTGGGTCTTCCACACTAAAATTCTAAGCTGGGTCTGCTACACCATATTCTAAACTGGGTCTGCTAAACCATATTCTAAACTAGGTCTGCTTCATCATATTCTAAACTGGGTCTGATACATACACCATATTCTAAACTGGGTCTGCAAAACCATATTCTAAACCGGGTCTGCAAAACCATATTCTAAACTGGGTCTGCTACACCATATTATAAATTGGGTCTGCTACACCATATTCTAAACTGGGTCTTCCATACTAAAATTCTAAACTGGGTCTGCTCAAATGAAGACTTCTGGAACATATTCTGAAATGAACACTTCTGGGACATATCTCGAAAATTATTAATTAATTTTGATTGGCAATTGAAACATTAATCAATCTAATATTATTTAGAATGCAAAAAATAAGTTTAGCTAACTTTATTTTGACGAGAATTTTTTTTTGAAATTTTCATGAAAAATTAGCAGAAATGAGTGAAAAATAAAAAAAAACCGGTGTATTTCCAGGATAAAAATCCTGGAAATCAATCTTTCCCTTTATTCCCAACCTGAAAAGGATATCCATATATTTATCAAAATTGAATATCAAGAATCATAATTTTGTCCCTTATTTCTCTAAATGCAAATCTCAAATAAAGATAAATTTTTTAACTACGTTCATTAATCTCACTAGAAGGGGATGATTCATCAGGTGTACTGTCCTGTTTTGTCTTCCTTAGTCTATTATACTATTTGCCCAGGGGTGGGCCTGGTACTCCTAAATTGACCGGCTCGACTTACCTTGGAGACCAGATATTCTCCTCGATATCTACTACTCTGGCTATCCGACCCTTCCACTGGGCTCTCTCTGTTCCTCGTTTAGGCCGGTCAGGTGTACTAGCTTCAGGGGCAGCTACCTACAGTAAAACAGTTTAAAAACTTATAAGAAGGTTGAATAAAGGTAGTTTATAAAGGAACTTATAGCGGCCAAGAATAGCCAAGAAGCTGTCCTAAAAAAACATGCTTTTTAAGGTTTCTATAATTTGATCTCCTGTTAACTTAGAAAACAGCTTTTTATAAATTCTAAGGTTTCAATACTTCGAACTAGGGTTTCCAATATTATAGATGTATATTGTAGATGTTGTTAATATTTGCTACCTCCGCCAAATATTTGTCATTCTCTGACCTGTTGTCCAAGCATATACTTCTTCACGAAGAACTGAATATGGTCGAGGAAAGGGGAGATATCCTTCCTTATCTCCAGTTCCGTGATCCCAAGGTAGGACAACTCCTGGAGAACATTAGAGGGATTGTGAATCGATTAAAGTTTTCTAAAGATATCCACGAAATCTCTTATAAAATATCAAACTCGAATAATGAAGCACTTATCATCAATTTTAATTTCTGATAAGGGCCAAATTCAGCTATTTTCTTTAATGAAGAAAACCACAACATCTCCTGAACTAATATTGTGGAGCAATTATCGTTATTTTCTGTATACTAAAATGGGACCAAATCAGCCATTTTCTTTAATGAAGAAATCCACAACATCTCCTGAACTAACATTGTGGAGGAGAAATTATCGTTCTTTTCCTTACTTAAAATGGGACCAAATTCAGCTATTTTCTTTAATGAAGAAATTCACAACATCTCCTGAACTAACATTGTGGAGGAGAAATTATCGTTCTTTTCTTTCCTGCCTTATTTCCACCTCCTCCACCTTTATATTTCTCAGCCAGTACAGCTTTCCTGCACATAAGAATATACTCTTAGGCTTTCCTGCACATTGTAATATACTCTCAGCTTTCCTGCACATAAAAATATACCCTCAGGATTTCCTTTACATAATAATATACTCTCAGCTTTCCTGTACATAAGAATATACTCTTAGGCTTTCCTTTACATAATAATATACTCTCAGCTTTCCTGCACATAAGAATATACTCTCAGGCTTTCCTACACATAAGAATATACTCTCAGCTTTCCTGCACTTAAGAATAAACTCTCAGCTTTCCTTAATAATATACTCAGGCTTTCTTGTGCATTATACTATACTCTACAGTCTACATATTTGCTCTACATAATATTAAAATATTGTGGAAGACGATGCCTGGCCGCCTTAAACAAATCCCACAAGATTCAACGGAATGAGATAGAACGGATACGGGGCATTGTACTGAAAGTCTACACGTTTGATATTGATAATTACTCATGTTCTGAACCCTATAGTAATAAGTTATAAGAAATATATATACTGGAAGTTACTTTATGCGTTTCATTAGAGTTTGACCCACGTCCTCTACAATATACAGCTTTCCAGTATATTACTCTATACTCAATGTTTTCCTCTATACAATATCTACAGCTTTCACATAAACAAAATTTTAATCGACATCTTTCCTGTTTATAATATAATGGAAAACTTTTAAGTAAATTATACTAAACTCTACAGATTTCCTGTAAATAATATCATACTCTAGAGCTTTCCTGTACATAATATCATACTCTAGAGCTTTCCTGTACAGTGTACATAATCTATCTAAAGTTTTCCTGTACCAAATTTTATACCTAATAGCTTTCCTTTACATAATATCACAATCTACAGCTTTCCTGTTCATATAATTATAATCTACAGCTTTCCTTTACATAATATCATAATCTACAGCTTTCCTGTACAACATATACTCTGCAGCTATTCTATTCAGTTTCCGGTTTCTGAGTGCAGCCTTTTTGAAAATTAAATATTGAAAAATTTCACATTATGTAAGTGAATGTGACTTACACAGAAGATGTCAAAAATTAAAGTTTTTCTGCTTTGCAAATTGTAAAGTGCTGTATCAGACAAAACCCGATGTAATATATTGTTCTGTGCTATCACTGTACAGTGTACACTGTGCATTGTAACATGTACAGCGTACAGTTTACAGCGTACAGCGAACAGTGTAAAGCGTACAGCGTACAGTGTACAGCGTACAGTGTAAAGTGTACAGCGTACAGTGTACAGTGTACAGTGTACAGTGCAAAGTTTTGGACTGTTGGACGTCGGTACCTCAGACAGAATAGTGCAGATACAACTGCAGTTCCGGAAACAAGGATATCCGGGTTTACAATCACACTTCCTAGATTAGAAAACCATTATAATAAATCATTATCCCTTGTCCCTTTTATGCAAACAATTTGGAAATGTTTAAAGAGATTACACGCTAATTAGAGGGAGATAAATTAATCAGAGAAAGATAAATTAATTAGAGAGAGATAAATTAATCATCAAAAGATCAAAATTAGAATATATAGAAATTTTATCTATCTGAATCAAGAATACATGTCATTTTTTTGCACCCCGAAATTCATTGATTTCTCCAAAAATTCATTTATTTACTCAAAAACAATCGATATTTTTTTACAACTTTATAGGGAAGTTAAGGGAATTTTACTTTACCATGGGTTCCCAAGATCAATTTTGCCTACAAAACAATCAGATCCTGCCCAGGCAAAATTGGTCGAGGGAACCTGAGGTTAGGTACAATTTTAAATTTCCCGAATAAGTAGTTTTACTCAATTTTATCGCCTTTAAATATAAAAATGCGCAATTTTTTTCATGAAAACTTTGCAGAGCGGGTGTTTATTTTGCTTAATTGTCCCAAGGGACGTAAAGTAACCAAACGTTACTCTGTTGGAGGAATCATAGTTTGGTAATGTTGGTCATAGGGCGGTAAACTAAATAAATTAAGGTTACCTGCTTTATCATTGATATTGATAACGTCCTGAACCCAGTCCCCCTCCAGGTGTAGTATATCCTTCTCATTAAACACTGTCTGAAGCCAGGAGTCCTTGATAACAGCTCTCCTATGTAATCCAGGGTTAAAGGAATCCTCCAGAATTAAAATCAGCTGATTCTCAACTGTATCGTCAATCTCCAAAATCTATACGGCGTTGAAGTCTCTTTTGAAGTCAACAAAATTCTATGAATAAAAAAGGTCTCATCCCTTACTTTTAAATCGTCATTCGTCAAGTTAAGTGTTACCTGAAAAATTCAGTCTAAAACTAATATTCTAACTCTACGGCCAGTACAGTAAAAAAACGCAGTTTTTCCATCATTTTTTCAACGATAAAAGTTTTAAAGGGTCACTTTAATTTATTAAATAAATTTTTGGTTTAGTAGAAATTATAAATTTGTCAAAAGTTTGAACAAGTAAATAATACACGGGTCGGATAGGATTAGAATCAACTTAAAGAACTTCTAGTCCTCATTTTACAACAGTACTCTTATACTTTAATCTAAATAACAGTCAGGAGACATTATTTTGAAAATTGAAAAATTTCATCAGTTAACTTATTTGCCTCTGCTGCATCACTATGGAAGTCAGTTTAAAAGATATGTTACGTTACGACGACTAGTTAGTCATGGAAATGAATTTAATGAATTGGAGAGGTCACTGAACTACATACCGCCGGTTCAAAACCTAAGTCCCCGATTCAAATCCTCACAAATCTTTAACTTTGAATTGGTGCTCCAAGATTTGAACCAGCAGTAGGTAGTTTAGCGGCCAAGCTCAAATTTATTAAATTCAGTCCCTGTTTATGGTAACATCGGTTTGAAGTTTATAATTTCAGACTTGGCCATTCCTTGTGTCTGTTAAACTTCGAGGCCAATGGAACCTCAGTATCTTCAGCCTCCAAACATTCTTCAGGAAACTCGTCCTCGAACATATCGTCCTCGAATAAGTTTTCTTCAATTACATTCTTCTCAAGATCATTGTCGAGGGCACTAGTTGCCACCGGATTTGCATGACCAGGTTGATCTGTACTCAGTGATTTAGTCCGGGCACGTTTTTGGTTTGGTTCCGCGTATTCTTGAAGAATATCATCCATTATTTGTAAATCTGTGTTTTCCTTTTCTACACTGGATTCCGCTTCTGACTGATTGTACCCCCTCTATCCGTAACAAACCAATATTAATTATATCATAAGTGAACTAAATTACTTAAATATCTGATCTCATTGGATTTCTGTTATATTAGCAATTCCTTAGATTCAGAACTGTCATTGGATAATCTTCGTTTAACTGATTTTGAAGTAACTATAACAGGTTTTCTGGTCTTAAACTTCTCTCTATCAGGCGTACAATCAAGAAAATCAAGTTCAGGAGGAATTTGTTTCAGAGGAGACGGTTTTTTAAAGGGTGGTGGTTGTTTGGTTGGAGGCGATTGTTTGGATAGTGGTGGTTGTTTTAACGGTGAAGGTTGAAGAATAGGTTTCTGAGGTTTGATTACTGAATTCTGTTTCTGCAAACTAGAGGTTAGATTGGATCCAGGAGATTTTCCTCTTGAAGCTCCAGAGGAAGCTACTCTAGCCGCAGTGCTTTGAACTGTAGTAAAGGGCTGGGAGCCCTGGAAGAACCCTAGGGAAAGGAAATACTATGAAGGACAACACTTTCTGTTAGAGGGGTATCAATTTATAGAAAAAGTACTATAAAAATAAACATTGACACAGATCAATGGCTGAGAACTTCTTAACTTTGAGTTTTGAATCCAAATTACATTAAATAACAACGATGCCAAAAATGTTAAAATTTTCATTAAATATTTCTATTATTTCCCTGTAATTTTTTTCTGTCCTTTCTCCGCTCCACCATCTTTTTTCCTTGATAGCTTCCCCATTATCAAGTTTATTTTTCCCTCCTAACTTCCCATTCTCATCTGAAACTAATGGTGCGAATTTTCTTTAAAAACATGTGCGAATTTCATGAACATCATGAACATAATATTAAAATGACTTTCAAGCGAACAAAATTGAGTTGGAGTCTGAAAGGTTGTAAGAAAAATGAATGTTTTTAAACTCATAGTTGTAATTTTTAACCAATATTTAGGCGCCAAAGTTAATTTTCAAACAAATTCTTGCATTTGAACTATTTTTTAATATTTATACATAAATGCTGATGATATCTTATTCAAAATAGTAGATTCAAATATTTATTTTTAACTAAAGATTCTCCATGATCAGCTTTCTTCCACAATTTCAGCACTCTCCTTCTAAAATAAATAAAAATAATCAAATAATATCTTTTATACCATTTTCAAGTATAAGCTTATAAAAATTTAATTTTAACCCATTTCACTGATAAGCTAATTTTAATTTCTATTCTAACCATTTCAAGCATAAGCTTATAATAATCTAATTTTAACTTATTTCACTGATAAGCTAATTTTAATTTTTATTCCAACCATTTCAAGTATAAGCTTATAATAATTTAATTTTAACCCATTTCACTAAAAAGCTAATTTTAATTTCTTTTCTATCCATTTTAGTGATCAGCTAATTATATCATTATCTTACTTTGCTCTTATAAAATACTTTTACAGGGACTGTAGAGGTAATTTTAATTGACAATTTTAATAAATTTAATTGTAATTATTTACAGTGACATGTCGGATTCACAACGGTACTTTAAACACCAGTAACTGTTACGGAAAAAATGAGAAATCATTTTTTTTTGTTTTAAAAAATAACTTTTTGCATTTAGAATTTATGCAGCAGATACAATGAATGAAATTGTCAGAATATTTTTATCCGGAAAAAAAAACTACGCTATTTTCTACATTGGTTCTCAGAAAAATTTTACCATTCCACTCCTTTCAATTTCTTTACGCCAAATCTTATTCAAGATAGAGAAAAAATCTACCAAAAATTACCTCTTTCTCAGGTTCTGGAATTATTTCTACAATATCATCATCATCATCCTCGGCATTGTTAGTAGCATCAGAAGCAGTTTCAGCAGGTGTGGAGGAAGCAGCAGGTTTATCATTAGCAGCAGCAGCAGCTTTCTTTTTAGCAGCAGTATCTTTCTGGGAAGGGATAAATGAATTGTCAAAATAATATACAACTCAATTTTATAAGTTGGATATTTTGTTTGAAAAAATATTTGTAGTTTTGAATCATGGACTTGATAATTATGTAAATATGTAAAATAAAAACAAGGACAACATACTTATTATAATTATTTCTTGTTTACTTTGTTTTTGAAAAGTTGAACTTACTCGCTAAACTATTCTCCAGGGGTCGAACAAACTTATCAAACTCCATCTCACCCATCGCTGAAATCTAATCAGAAATATAAATCATAGAAAAATATGTCTCGTCTGATTCTATACGAGTACATGTGATTTTTATATGGGAATAAGTAGTTTACTGTTTTAGAATTTTATCAACAAATCTATTCTTTCAAAATCAAATTCACAGAATCGTCGTTGTTAACAAAAATATGGATTTTAGTGCAAATTTTTATTTGGGTTTTGGTTGGATTTAGGGTTTGTATTTTTGTCCTCACAAAAAACAGAACTAAAGTCTTTCTTACCACATCCTGACCAGATATGGTTTTCCTACTGCTCTTCTGTGCAACTGCATTAGCACTGGAGGTTGTGTACAGGATAAATACGCTGGCTGCCTGAACAAAATAATCTTAATAGGGGTATTTATTTTCAAGAACCTCACCACGTGATGCTCTGAAAAGACTATTTAACTTTTCATTTTTGATACTTTTTAATTAAACATTCATTTACTTTTCCCGTTTCAGTGAATAAGAATTAATTAACAATTTGCGCAACCATACCTAACAAAGGTTTAATTTTTAACACAGTAGATTACTTTCACAAACCTTGGCAATTGCAGCATTTGCTTCCTTTGAAACTTTACAGTTTGGAGGTAGACAATCCTTATCAGATAAGATTTAATTGTGATTGAATTTAATCTCTTAAAAATTCAAAAAAATATGTTTATACTTCTATCTGCTTTGGTTATCCTATAATAAAGTCATATTTTATTCTTAAAGATAAACAATTCAATTATAATTCATCTGTTCCTTGATAATTTTTGTGACAATTGAAGTCGGTAGATTCAGATCTTCAGGTTTCTCTGCCATTTTTCTAAATAAAAAAAATGTAAGGGTTAGAGAGCAAAAACAATATAGCATGTATTTGTAGATAATTAGAGTGTTACTGTCGAATATCACTTATTAAAAAATTACGATGCTATACGTATTGTAAACCAATCAGATCAAGTGATAAAGAGATTTAGAAAAAGTATAGAAATACGATTGAAACTCTCAGAAAACCCTTCTGTCAGTTTACATCAAGATCAGATACTGCATTATATGCATAAATCCTTGGTATTGGACAGAATTGTGTTCCTTCACAAAATAATTGTTTTGCCGCCATATGCGCTTAATGCCGCAAGATGCAACTTCTTTGTTTACAAACTGTCGTCTTAGGTTAACAAAACAGTTTTTTTTTATTTAAAATGTTTTTTCTCGCAAATTTCTAATGAATAAAATTAAGGTTTTATCTGAGACTACTTCAATCGTCTGAGCATAATTTTGAAAAATTCATACATTTCTTTTCATTAATACTTTCTGTTCGCCGCGTAGAATTATTAAATCATAAACGCATAAAACTGTTTGCCACCTTTTCCTTGTGTACGAATTATGAAGAGTATTTGAGGGAGTTAAATTATTTTCTTTTCCTACTTTTCAATCAAGTCTCAGTCCCTCGCAACCCTAAGAAATTTGTTCATAAAAAATATGGTAATTTCATTCAAAAGAATTTTTGGATCGCCCCCCCCCCTTCAATAAAAAAATACATGTCCGAGCGCTGCAGCTAGAAGAGACTAGAGGGCCGATCAATGCAGCTAGGATAGGCTATCTAATAAATATATTAATATTTGTTAAAATATATTGATCATGTACAAAAACCGTTCTCTAGGACAGAACCAAATACCTGATGAGTATGAAGTGTGAAGTATCAACAACGATAAATGTCTCTCTTTAACATATATGATTTCAGAATATATTTTTTCTCTTAAAATGTCTACATATCAAGAAAGGTATAATATTTTACTTTTATCTTAATGCATGCTTTAAGTACAGTAGTGTTATTAAAATTTAATGTTTATTTGAAAATAGTTCCGAATTAAACAATTAAGTGTTCCGAAGTTAAAGTCTTATTTCAATTGATATGACTCTAACGACTTAGGGAACTTAGGGGGCGGGAAAATTGATGATTATTTGAACGTTTTAGAGTAAAAGAATTTGATCTACTTCTGGACTCCGAAGCATCAATTGATATGAAATCACTGAAGAAAAAGTGTTTTAGAGGTAACTCACCCGTACATCTAAGTAATAATTGTAATTAATAAATCCTGAAAATAATTTTTACTAAAATATATTCCATAAAAATGTTAAAAAAAAATTTAACTGAAATCACAACTGAACAAAGAAATGTTTGTTATTGTAAATATTAAGAACAGTATTGGTAGGGTCTGTCCTAAAAAACGATTTTTGGACCCCCCCCCCCTCCTATCAATTTTGTACATGACCACTTATTTTCAGCAAAATTATTATTATTTTCTTTTATATTATTTTAGGGCTGGGTTAGGTTAAGACAATTTCAGGCCGAGCGCTACGGCTATAATAGGCTAGGGTGCCGAGCCATGCGGCTAGGAAAAGCTAGAGGGCCGAGCGCCGCGGCTGGCACAGTCTAAGGGCCTGGCGCTTCGGCCACTTGACCAATTTTATCCATAGATATGAGATACATGTACAAAATTGATAGGAGGGAGGGAAGGCCCAAAAATCTTTCTCTAGGAAATTACGTTATTGGTAAATTAGTCAACCAAAAACTGAACCATTGATTATGATTTTGAAGATTGATTGATTTATTGATTTATTGATTTATTGATGTATTGGTTAATTAATTTATTGATGTATTGATTAATTGATTTATCGATTGATTTATTGATTTATTGATTGTATTATTGATTGATTGTTAAATTTGATTGATTGATTGATTGATTGATTGATTGCTAGGTATTCCGGAAGGTCGAAGCCGGAGATCAATTGCTTGGAGAATATTATTAGGTGAATATTTCAGGGGTTAGCATTTTATTTAAACATCTTATTGAAGCATCAAAGTATTTAAGTATGCTTAAGCATTTTATTTAATTATGTTTTAGCATTTTATTAAGCTTATTAAAATTCTTTAACATGAATATAGTTTAATTCTTGAAAATTGTAATCCTTTGAAATAATTTGATTTTTTTTTTACTTTCTCCGCCATACTTTTATCAAAATTTATTAATCCATTTTTATTAAGCTTATTATCATTCTTTGGAAAAAGTATATATTTTATTGCAGGAAAATTTTCAACAATGTCCAAAATCGTCTACTAGGACGGAGCCCATTTTTTGCTTTTAAAATTACAGGAGGAACTAAAACCTCTGTTAATTCAAATTTAAATTTTGTGATTGTTGTTTTATAAAATGCAGCCAACTATTTCTAAGGTCAAAGACGATTTTTAAGTCTTCATTCAACTAATACATTATTCCAGTTTATTTAAAACAGCACTGTAGATAAAAATTACGGCATTAAAGTAAAAAAAAAGCATGTATTTTTTCATAAATATAAACCTTTGTTTAATATTTTCTACAGATAAGTTATATCAGGGGTTCATCTAGAATTTTCCTAGGTCAATATTATTTAACTATTACCATCAATAAATGCTACTTCACAGTTCACACCATCTTTCAAAGATAGTATTTTAGTCAATCAAATCTGCCACAAAGTTGATTCTTATACCACTACTACAAATTTTTTGACTGAATTTTTTCGAGGGAATTTTTGGTTAACATAGACTAAAAATAAGTATTATTTTTTTTAATTGTTTTAAAAATTCTAGGGGCAACACCGGGCACTTCAGCTTTATAATAAAGCTCTTCGCTTTTATATATATGTATATATGAATAAACCTGTATTTTTATGTTTAGATGTATTGAAGACTGGAATAAAGGAAACAGTAGAGAATAAACTTGCATTTGATCCTGATTTTCACACTGAGCTAACTATCAAAGATGAATTCAAGGATTTAGATTCAGGTAATTTGCATTTAGGGAAATAATAATATTAAAAATAATTGCCTCTATAATTTGTGGGGCTGATAGATGAAATGATTCTATCGAATCCTGAAACGAACTCTCCAGTGAGAGAAGATCATCCCCTCAACCCCAATCCCAATTCAAGTTGGCAGAACTTTTTCAAGGTAAACAATAAAAATTTAAAAAAATTAAGATATTGGAAAATGAAATTTTTCACAAAATAAGCAACGGAATAATTTCTTAAACCCAATGGCTCTCTGGATACAGCTCGGCTTCGGAGCAAAAACTCTACATAAAATTCAACAAAAAAAATAATGAAATTTTTGTCAACAACAAAAAGGAAAAATTAGTTTTTCTCAAAGTCCTGCTCTGGATTTTAACAATTAGAGTGGGGGAAATAGCGGGAGAATGTATTTTTTTCAAATTTTTCTTTCGGGGTTTTTTAAAAAGGGAAATATAAATGAATCTTCGGTGTATTGTTAGAGTAATGGTCTTTTGATGTTGATGCCCCTTGTTTCATAGCAGATGAAAAAATATATTTTACGGTTTTAGATATTCTCTTGTGCATTTTTCCACAAACAATTAATTATCAATCAATTAAGTATTCAATGATCCCAAGACTATTTTTTATTAAAAATATACATACATACATTTATACATACATACATACATACATACATACATACATACATACATTTTACATATTTTAATATTAATGGTGAAGTTATATATAATTAAAGTTAAAGACAATTTGTATATTTAGTGTTACAAGAATATGCAAAATTTTGCAAAAATAGGCGACATGTATTATTATCCTTTATATAAAATATCTTTCATTTCAGTAATTATTTCATTATCAAATCCTTCAATTCAACATATAAATTGTTCATTTTTGTATTTAACAATTCTTATAAAATCGTAACGTTCCATGGATGCTCCGACAAGACATCAAAATATTTATTGATAATTTTTTCCTTTTTAAGTATTAGAGAGCGGAAAAATTAAAACGTTCAGATGTACTAATTGTGTACTTATACACAAGTCATTCCCGGTTACTGTTTCCTTTCAGGGCTTGCTCAATTTTTCATTATTTTTTTTGAATAGGGTCAGCTCAAACATTCTCTACAAAACTTTTCTACGGGAAGAATCTATAAATTTTCTCTTTCCAGGACAATGAGGTGCTACTACAGATAGATAAAGATGTTAGAAGGCTTTGTCCTGATATTTCGTTTTTTTCCCAGGTTCAATATTTTTAAATTTCCTTAGAAACCTAATTTTAGTAGTGGCCATTCATTTAAGGGGACTTTAGGCATTACTTTAAGCGTCCCTTCATTTTTTAGAAAAACATTTCCGATTCACATCGGTAGCCCCTTTCGTCTGATGAAGACAGACATAGAAATCCTTAGTTTTCGAGCTAAAAATCAATTATTTTCAATTGTGGTTTCTCTATAAAAGCGACTTGCGTATCCATAGACGTATTGACAGAATTCTGCTTATAGTTAAAAATTGGACATGGTCTTATGTCAATCTGGGTTTTTTTCAGCGTATTACCTAGCGCCTTTTTAAATTGTTTTTTAAATAGTTTAATCTTAGTACATACCCATCAAACTTTGGAATTTGAGCCGACATTTAATTTTACGTGTATTTGATGTTGTTTTAAAAATCAAATAATTTTACAAGTAGCTTGAGTAGTGAAGTGGGTCAGTGTTCCACTTCTCAATTGCTGTGTTTCATTTTTCATTGAGCAATTAAATATTATAACTTTAGTCTGTCGTCTTTTTACTCCACAGTTTGAGTGGTCTCACATGTAGTATCTATTCTTTTATCCCCTCTAAATATAAAATTTTCCTAGGCAAGTGAATATCCCAACCCTGTGATGGCAGAGAAAGGGTTTGACCGGCTTCATCAACGTGTTACACAGGTATAACCTATGTTTATTCGTGTTTGTAGGCGCGTTCGGCTTTTTCATCTTGTTCGTTTTTTTCAATTGTTCATAAAGAAATTGATTTTGTTCCTTCTTAAAATTATTTTTCATTTTCAGTCTATTTCGTTTGTTTTCTCAGTGAACGATCGTTAAGTAAAATTGGTTGTTCAGTAAAATCGTTAGTTCAAGAAAATTGTTTGTTCAGTATAGTATTTCGTTCAAGAAAGTCGTTCGTTCAGTAAAATAGATCGTTTTTTATTCCCTCAGAAAAAATCGTTCGAGTTCAATAAAAAACAATAGTTTTTTAGAGTTTGTTGAAATCATTCGCTCAGTACAAAAAACGATAGTTCTTTTTCAAAATCTTTCAGAAAATTCGTACTTTCAGTAACAAAAACGAGCGAAATTGTTGATGAATGATCAAGATCATCCGAACGATTTTAAATGGTTCATTTTTGTTTGTTTTCGTTCGTTTTCGAAAAACAATATTTTTTATTTTTCTGAACAGTCCAAGTCGTTCGTTCATCGTTCGTTTTTTTCATGTTCACGAAAAATTTCGTTTGTTCCTAAAAATTTTGTTCGTTCACAAAAATGATGCCCATTTTTATATTTTAGGAAGGAAATCAACTTGAATCAATTGAAAAATAGCATTTAAAAAAGCAATATATCAGAATTAGGGGGTCAGGGGGTGGGCATTTTTTAAAGAGAATTTATTCTCTTTATTTCTCTTTATTTCTCTTTATTCACAGAAAGAACTTTGAAATTTTTTTGGAAGGTATGAAAATAAAAACTTTACAAGAGAAGCTAATCAAATCGAATCAATCAGACTTTTAGGGCTGTCCCACTTCCATTCTGCAAGTTTAAGATGATTTTGCTAATTTAAAATTGTAGCTGGGCATTATGATTTGTAATTTAATGGTTATTCTTCTCTGTTAACTTACACCTATAGAGGCAGATACAACAACCTTTACTTAAGTTGAAATGGAACCAAAGTGATTTTGATGATATTCCATCCTCTAGGCACAATTAGAAGTTGAGTCTAGTCAACGGAAGGGAATTGGACCAAGCATGTAAGTGATTTAATTCTAATATAGAGCGTCCCATATCATAATGGATTATTTTTAAGCTTGAAGCTGATTAGTTCCGAGAATCGCAATTAAAACCTATAAACAATCTAATATGATGTGGGACACCCTGCAGTAGTTTTTAATTCACACACTGCCAATATCTTTAAAGCACCCACTTAATTAAACTTCTTGAATAACTTTACATATTTTAAACTGGACTGGGAGATGCTGTCGTAATTTGTTTTCCTTAAAAAGGGACTGTTAACGTAATTTTTATCAATGCTCCATTTCATGAGGTCCATGCCCGATTCAAAATGGTACCCTTTAAACCTTCGTCTAAACAAATGATTGTGATATCCTCGTTTTTTGTTCCAAAAATTTATCTTTTCCAATAACGGTGTTTTGTGAATTGAAGCAAAAAAGGAATTTGTCAGAATAAAAAACTTTTAAACTTTTCCGGAGATAAACGACGACATCTTCCCAAATAGATTATCAAGCAGAATAGGTGGCAACACAGAAATGGACCAATCATACACAACGTCACAAGTGTCAAATATAACAAAGAAAACGAAATTTTCTCACATTATTTGTCATGTTTTTCAAGATTAAATAGAAAAGTGTAAAAACGGAAAATAAGTACACATAAAATTGCACTTATTTTACTTTAAGATAAGCACTTCATTCTAAAATTATCACTATTATTAATAATTTTATCGGACACAAAACTGAGTTGACACTTGTGATGTAAGAATACAGCTGTACTGAGAGTATACAAATACTACGTTGCCCTCTATTGTACTTAACAATCTATTTGCATCCTCCTAATTTTTGATTAGATAAAGGTTGAAAGGGTGCTGATGTGAAAAGTGCATGAGACTTGTTGAATAGGATTAAATTGCGTCGTCAGTCACTTAAAGACTTATTAAATACTGAAACCTTAATTAGATAAAGGTTGAAAGGGTGCTGATGTGAACAGTGCATGAGACTTGTTGAATAGAATTAAATTGCGTCGTCTGTCACTTAAAGACAAATTAAATACTGAAACCTTAATTAGATAAAGGTTGAAAGGGTGCTGATGTGAACAGTGCATGAGACTTGTTGATTAGGATTAAATACTGAAACCTTAATTTTCTAAAGTAATCTCTTAATGTTTAAGAATGGCCGCAAAACCCAAGAAAATGGATATAGAAGACTATGCTCCTTTGAGTGCTGGGATGGAAGCGCACTGGGAGGTGCGTATATACTAGATCCCATATAGACCAGGGCAAGTGGAGGAGCTCAACCCTATTTTCATTGTATTTCAACCTACAGGTCGTTGTGCTTTGTCTGTAGGTTGATTAATAATAATAATAATATCAATAAGTTTATTGCCGAGCGCACTTATTGTTATTGTTAATAGTATAAGGATGAAGAGTGTTCAAGAGATGTAATGAGAAAAAAGAACATTTAGAAATAAGGTTTAAAATTGATAAGAAAAAATGAATGATTTTTATTAAATGGCTGTTTTTACTTTTAGATGATAAATATGTTATTGCTTCTACTAAAAAAAAGATGTTTTATTCAGTTAGAAAAAAGAAATAAAGAATTAATAAAATTATTTAGAAACAAGTTAAGCTGTCAATCTTTGTTCTTCAAGCTCCCATTTTTCTTTACAAATCGTTATTCCCACACAAAATTTGGCCCAATCGGTTAAGCGGTTTTGACGTTTATTGTTTACAAACAAACAACCAGAGTATAGTTAATAAATATGGCCCGATCGGTCTAGCCGTTCTTACGTTTATTGTACCATAGACTGACAAATATTTGCAAAGTGTATATATTATTAACTTCTTTGGTAACAATTCTAGCTGTTAACCGTCGTATTTTGATGATTTTTTTCTGTTTTAATTTGCATTTTTTTTAAATCGTTGCTCTTCTAGTTGCTATTTTTGTTTTGGCGGATTTTTTCTTTTTTCCGAGCAACATTTGTCATCTTAAACATTCCATCAACCTTCCCTGGGGTCATGTGAGTTCTCACAATAAATTTGGGCCTGATCGGTTCAGCCGTTTTGACGTTTATCGGATACAGACAGACAAACTAAAATGCAACAAATACATAGCTAGATGCTTTACTTCATTTTGTCATTTAATCACTTTTTTACATATTCAAATATTCTTCTTTTATACATTGAGAACCAGAAAACTTCAGTGTATTTGATTTTGTTACTAAGCAAATGTGTTTTACTAGAAACTTATTAAATCACTTATTACTTGAAATGGGTCTGTTTACATTGCTGTGTCTCATATTTAATTGACTACGTAAAGTCATAACTTGAATATTAAAGTCGTCTTTCTATTCCAGAATGTTCTGGTTCTCACTGTTTTACTACGTAAATCTATTAATATTTGTTTAGGTTGTAGAGAGAATACTGTTCCTATACGCTAAACTCAATCCTGGACAAGGAAAATTATTTAAACCATGTTTACAGATTTACATCTTTAAATTTGTTATTTCTTTAATCATTTATTTTACTTATTTTTTTCCAACTTCGAACTGAAAGCAAAAATTAACAAATTCTTGCAAGAATTTTTACTCTCTTTAATAAAGATTGTTTTAATCCAATTTCGCTTTTTTTTGATTGAATTAAAATATTGAACACAATGCTCATTAAAAAGGGAGCACTTCTGATTGAATTAAAATATTTAACACAATGCTCATTAAAAAGGGAACACTTGATTGAATTAAAATATTGAACACAATGCTCATTAAAAAGGGAACACTTTTGATTGAATTAAAATATTTAACACAATGCTCATTAAAAAAAGGGAACACTTTTGATTGAATTAAAATATTGAACACAATGCTCATTAAAAAGGGAACACTTTTGATTGAATTAAAATATTTAACACAATGCTCATTATAAAACATCATTTCACCCCAACCTAATAAAATCTTATAATCCTTTTATTTACACTGTACCTTAATGAGGCTCATGTTTAGAAAATGCTGAGGCTGACTGTTTCTTCTGTTTCACGAACCTAATGTCCGACATCAGGGACTTCTTTATCAAGAGCTTGGACGATTCTCCGACAGGAATCAGGATGATGATGGTTAGAAATATAAAGTACCGTGGTCAATATATGTATCGATACAAAATCGTTTACTTACAGTGTGATAAAATACAGAGGCTGGCATATATTTCAATACAGTATCCGGTATTTTGCTAAATACTAACCAGTGCTCAGTGTAAAATTATCAGGGAAAGAAAATGTATTCTATCACCAATTCGGTAACAGACATTGTTTTAATATATATGATGACCACTGTACTTCGCGTTGCGTTAGTCATAACGGTTTTAACTTACTTGGTTAAGATATTATTTATTTTGCAGATTACATTTTAAAACTAGTTTTTTATTATACGTAAACGTTGAAATTTTTTATTTGATTACAAACTTTTATTTTAGATATTCTAATTTTAGTTTCCATATTTTTTTTGGATTATTTAATTTGTTTTTAGTTAAAGTTGAACTCCGAGCTGGAGAGCTCGGACTGGGAGGTTTTCACACGGTTGGACTCACAGGGAATCAAAATGCAATTTTTTGCTTTCAGGTATTAGTTGGTATCAGGGGTATGGGGCATTAAAAAGGTATTATTAGTTGGTATCAGGGGCATTAAAAATCCAGACAATATTTTGAAAGCCAAGTTGCCGAATGAATGCCACAAATTGCAAATATCCAAGACGCTCTTTAAGTCGTCTCTTAAAAGTTATATTTAGCGGAAATCCCTGTATTTGTATTGTTCAGGTGGATTTCCTTGATGCTATCCCAGGAGTTTCCTTTGCCTGAGGTCCTCACAATCTGGGATGCATTGCTCACTGATGATTCAAGGTATAATTATTAATGTTATTGCGAAGCACTAGACCATCTTTTCCCTCAGCTCCGCACGGTGCTTTAGTACCCTCGATCAGGGTCCGCAAACAATGTGCAGATAAACGAATATTATCGTTTTTCTGAAAAAATATGGATAACCCCCTATCATTTTTTATATTTGAATGGGTACTACTGTGAATCAGACATGCAACTCTAAATTACGTCTACAGCTCTTTAGGGGTGTGGAGAATGTAGATATATATTTCAGGTTAACTCCCATCTTAACTAAATAAAAACATAATTGCAGGCTCAAGAGTAAAATATAGTAAAAAACTTGGAATTTAAGAAATGGCTTAAAAATTTGAAATAAAAAATCCTTTGGTTCTTTTGTTATCGACGTGAAATTTTCTGTGTTTTTTAAGCTGTACTTCCCTCGCAAAATGACGATTTTTTGCGAGGGAAGTTTTGCGCAGCATCTACCCCCGATAATTGTTTCAAAGTTTTCGAATATAAAGTTGGAAACCCTCGTCTCTGAAAATGTTAATAGACCCTATCTGCCTTTCTTAAGTTTTTCTGCCGATTGAGAAATAGATTTATTTCATTTTTAGGTGTGATTTGCTGATTGCTGTGTGTCGGAGTATGTTAAAGCAAGTTAGAACACAATTGCTGAGCAATGATTTTTCTTCCAATGTGAAACTGCTCCAGGTATATTGGATGACAGAACCAAAACAAACAAAAAATGTTATACAGTGAGAATCAGAAAACTATGGAATAGGAAGACGACTTTTAGGTTTAGACTCACGTTATGGCTTTTAATAGTGCAATGAACACGAGACATAGCAATGTGCAGTGTAAACAGACCCATTTCACTTAATAAGTGATTTGATATAACTTACAAGTATAGCTTTTAGCTTTGTAACAACATGAAATGTATACTTGAGTATTCCTTTAATGTCTTCTTCCTATTCTACAGTTTTCTGGTTATCACTGTAAATACATAAAAAAAGTAGATCTACGCATTGCGCATTCGGCAGGACTAGAGAATGATAACTGTAAAAAAAATTAATATTGAATATTTTTAGAACTACCCAAGCATTGATGTACGAATAATACTGGACGATGTATCTGAGAAGTTCAAATGATCCTTGCGCTCTTTTGACGCACCCACAAGTACATTCCTTGCTTCCAATGTTTCTTGATTTTTTGGAAATCTTCCGTAGATTTTCATACTTTTTTCTGACCAGGTTAATCATAGATACCCCTCGAAATTGTTTTGAAAATTAAGTCACAAAGGATAAAAAACAAAAATATGCTGTTATACTTTTATATCTAGAAAATGACGTCTAAAAATGCTATTCCTTTTCAGGGGCTTAAGTTCAAGTAACCATACATTTAAAGAGGTATTCCTGTTTTTCTTTCTACGAATTGTGGGTTTTTAATCAAAGTAACTGGCGGGCTTCTTGCAACAAAAAAAAACTAAAAAATCAAATTGGAAATTGTAAGAATTAATCACTTTTCAAGCTATTAATGGAGGGTTGCATTAAAAAACGTCAAAAGTTTCTTTAGATGGAATTATTAAAATATGCTTACATGCAACTTTCTACGTTTATATTTTGAAAGATATGGGCTGTGTTGAGTAAAAAAATGTTAAACAACGGTAAAATATCAATTATAAAATTTTCAAACCCAACAATTTGATCCCTCAATTTTATCCATTTTTTCATTTGTTACAAAGCAACTTTCTCAAACTTCTTTATTTATAAAGATTTAATGAAACAAATAAAGTTCTCAGAGATCTTTGCATTATTTTTTAAATAATGTTATTTGATACAAATACAAATAAAACATAATGTGATTTATACATGATGACAATAAATATAATTTCTATAATAATAAATGTAACCTCAAGATTGTTTATCGGCATTGAAAGTATTGGTCAGCTTTATCCAACAAGGTTATAGTATTTATACAGCTAAGTGATAATATATGTTAATCTCTTACTGATTTCTCAAGGCCGTGTCGGCCGTGTACTTCACTAGGCCGGACTGTATATTACTGTATGGGGAGGGGTACTAAAAATGATTGTTTTACTTATAAAGAGACATTTGACTACTAGAAAGAAAACTCAAAAGGACTGTAGACGTAATTTAAAGTCATACTATTAACTTTGTCTGATTCAGAATGTATGAGATTTTAGCGAAAGAAACCGAAAATTTTTGCGCGAAAAAAAAACCACTTAGTGCAATCATTCACAAACTTCATTCCGTGAAGAATTGCGCATATTCCGCTTTTAGGTTATTTTGTTTAAAAAAATTTTGCGGAACAAATTCTTAGTAAAAGATTGAATAAAGATGTAAACTGTATAAATTAGTTATCTATGGAATTGCACTTTGCCTTAAACTTAATTTTGCAACCTGATGCATGATGGCACACTGCAAATCAAGATGTCGAGCAGCTTTTTGCCCAAATTACTTATTTTAAACTGAAAATAGAAACACAGTTAGATTCAGTCATTTATAAAACTATTCATTAATTTTTAACTTTCTGTTTTTATTTAATTTTTGTTCCTCAATTTGAAGATTTTATAAATGAAAGTAACCAATTGAGAGCAGCATAATCATAATCATAATTTATGTGTAAGTCAATTTTTTATTGAACCTTCAGTTGTTTGATTCTGTGCTGAAATTGTCAATTTTCAATAACATGTTATTGTTTTGCAAATAATCAGCAAAAAAAATCGAAATAACGCGCAAAACGTATGGCGCTTCATTCGCTAAAGTTCGCATAAAAAATATTTGCGCGAAAATTTTGTGCAAAAAAAATGGTCATTTCGTGGAAACCCTAGAGATATCCCAAATTTTCACTTGAAAATAGTTTTAAAGTATAGCTGCAGGTTTCTCTGTAAAAAGACCTGCGTATTTCTTGCTTTTAAATAAAGGAGGAATCCTTTCTCGACATGGCCATTTGTACACTATTACAAGAGGGGAAAGAGGTAAAATATTTCTTTTCAGATTTTTAAATTTTTTTCAAGTTAAGATTCAGCTAATGTATGTTGAATAGTAATGTTTTGACTTATGAATTTATAAACCAGATCAACAAACATTTGTGGAGTTTTTTATGTACCCCTCTTTGCTGACTTATGGAGGTCAAAATATGAAATCAATGAAAATAAGTCATATGAGGTATCAATTCATAGGTTTTTTGATGCTCTGATTCCATTCTGATACCCCTCTTTGACCTCAGATTATCCTGGAGGTCGTGACCTCCATAAGGATTATCAGAATAGAACTGGAACACCAAAAAACCTAAAGACCTATGGAGGTCAAAATATGAAATCAATGAAAATAAGTCAAAAGAGGTATCATTTCATTGGTTTTTTGGTGTTCTGATTTCATTCCGATACCCCTTTTTGACCCCAGATGATCCTGGAAGTGGTGACCTCCATTGGGTTATAAGAATGGAACCGGAACACCAAAAAACCCAAGATTTGATACCTCACATTACTTATTTTTGTTGCTCTTATTTTTTGACCTGGCCAGACCATTTTTAGTTTTTTTTTAATTTGGATTTAATTTACTTTATTCATTGCACCGACGTTTTGTAACATTTTCTTTTTATTACAAACTAGCAGAAGTGCCAGGCGTTGCCCAAAAAATTTAAAAAATCAAATCAAAGCAAAAAACTTAAAATTATTTTCTGGACCTCTGTCCTTTTTTTCATCTCATAGAATTGAAGTTTAATTAAGATTACTTTTAATTTTCAAACATGTCTTTTACTATCTCTAGTATAAATTCTAATTATTACTAACATAATAGAGTTTTTACTTTTTTCTGCTAGTCTTGTTTGAAGGAGAGATAAAGTATAGTCATACATGCAAGGTAATTGTATGTGTACCTTTAAAGCATCTGATACTTATGCCTTATATCCAAGAAACCAAATGTTTTGAATTTACCGTTCAAATTTTGCTCCCCCCTAGGAGCTCCTGGGGGGGGGGCAAAAAAAATGTTGACTTTGCGCAAATTTTGCTCCCCCCCCTAGATTTATTTCTGTATACACCCTTAAAATTATATCTTATTATATTATAATACCAAAATTATAAAGAACCATAAGGAAGAAATTTAAAGAATATAACTTACATGTTTGGTTTGATGTCATCTTTAAGTTGACCTCCAGTTGTCTGGCGAGTCTGGGCATTGCATGTCCCTGACACAGAGCTCTGACCAGAAACTGGTGAGAAGTGGTTTCCATTGATAATCATCTGTCTACCATCGTTATTCTTGTTATATCTCGTTCTTGTCCCTTAAGAAGAACCTTCCTACTTAATGAGTTTTTACAGAAAAAGCCTTTTTCAGTCAAATTTTTAGAGTACTTCAACACAAGATCACAACTTTGAAAAAAAAAATTCTCATGCAACCAAGGGACTTGAACAAGAGGTTCATTGTATTGACTCAATTTTCTTGATCCACACAACACTTCCTGCATCAATATTTCCAACAAACTCATTAGCAAAGTTTGCCTTCCTTTCCATTATTTAGCCACTCCCTTAGAACACAACATATTAGTCTGGCCTGGCCTTGTTCAGTGCTTATCCAGTATGCAATTGTTAAGGTTCTTAATAAATATTGGTAAAAACATACATTATTTAAACCTCCATAATTCTAAATATCAAAAATTAGTCTTTTAGTTAACTTTCTCATGTCAATACCAACAATTGTTTATGTTAAAAATTATAGAAAATGTTTCCTGTCTGACAAAACACATGCTTAACAGATTAGCTTTTTCAAAGGGTATGCTGTTGTTAATTATATCTTCTAATGGTAGCACCAGTCAGATGAGAGCGGAATATTCCAACCAATACAATGCTGAGTACTTAATTCTTTAGATCTTCTTAGTTTGGCCGAAAAGGTCTAAAGATTTTGTGCACAGCACGGGCAAGAATGTACATGCTCTAAACTGACCGCGGTACCACCATGATCGAGAAGGTTGAATTAAAGCAGCGTAGGCTGTAGGTAGCCTTCCTGTCAACAGTTTGACATTTTTTACACACCAAAAAACATTTACATTTCACATAAATCATTATTGTCCCAAACAAGATAACTGTTAGGTTTGTGTACCAGTTCATAAACCAGCTGTTCTTAAAAGTTACTTGCTTTAGGTATTATACCATTGACTGAGGATGAAAAGGGTGCTTGGAAGATGAAGTTCTTCTCATGGAAAAATATTGCAGCATTTGTAACCTGGGCCCTTATTCCCGTATCCTTGCAGATAGTTATATTTTTTCTGCACTCCATGTATATATCTGACCATAAAACTGTGTTTCAAATCATCGGGATTCTTAGTATTTGCAGTAACATAGCAATACCCCTGTTGCTGCCCGCTTTAATGGCTAACTTGGTATCTAAGTCTGAACCATCCCCAAACAAATGTGACTATTATTGCAAAGTATATTGGCTAGGATTTTATGTAATAATACAACTGGTCATTATTGGACTAAACATTTTCCAAATCACAAAGAGCCCATCATCTAATCAGGTATTAAATGTTCTTGGGATTATTTTGTTAACTTCAATGCCAGTAAGTAATGTAATGACAATGGTGATTGTCAATGTGGTTTGCACTACCTTTATTGAAGATGTTATTACAAGCCGTAAAACTTTTGGAGTTGATGGTCTTGTAGAAAAATATACACAGTTGGTTGAAAAATATGAAAAAATAAAAGTCGGATTTAGTCCTTATCTACTCATCCATTTGCCAGTACTAACTATGTTTTTTATTTTGTATGCCTATGCTATAATCTTCGCTATAAGCAGTGGCTCCTACAATTCAGAAGGCTCAGTGGAATTAAGCCTGCTAGCCTTTACAGTTAATATATTCTACATCATTATTCTCTGTGATGAAACATACAAAGCAATTACCAATGGAAGTAATTTTCTTAGGTAAAAATATAAGAATTAATATTTATAGATTTAAAGCAATATTTCTTCAGGCAACAGGCATTGAAGTGTAATGGTGAGTTTTACAGAGAGAACCTTAACTTAGGTATTGTATAGCTAGTTTCCGACTGTTTGTCAAATCTGATAATTAAATTTTTAAAGAGAATAAATCAAAAATGTATAATTTAGTTATTGGGATGTTGGATAATCTGAAGCCTTTTGATGCATTGGGATTCTTCTTTGTGGACAAGACAACATTTATTACAATCATAAGCAATGTCATTGCATACCTTGTCATTATGATTCAGTTTAAATAGGAATTTTTTGGCATGCATGTATGTTAAAGTGTGTTTTTGTTCTTCATGTACTATAAAAGCAATCTTAATAAAAGTTCTACATGTAACATATTCTTGAGATCATGCTAGTACTATCTTTATTATCTATGTTCCGTTTATCTATATTATCTATATTATCTATTTTATCTATGTTTCATGTTGACTCTGACCGGCCATTCCGGTCAGCTTATATTTACCTGTATCAATAAATTAGTATAGTATCAATACTCGAATTAGACAGACGTATAGAGCCAGGGTTTTTGGCTAGAGATTGAGTCGGGTAGACTGATCGTTAGAGTTAGAGTCAAGTAATAGGAGATTGATCGCGACCTAGATTGTTACATACATTTAAGCAAATTTGCCTCTTCAAAGGAAAAATCATACACAATTTATCTGACCGCACCAACCAATGAGGATGAATGTCTTGCCATTTTCCTTAAAAGGATGACTCAAAACATGAATCCGTATGCCCCACAAGTAGGGTTTCCAATCGCAATAGCGTTGCGCGCAACAATGAGCAACGATGCGCAACAGTTGCTTACTTTTGCGCATTAGGGTTGCGTGCAATACAGTAATTTTTGCAAATTGATTCGCAATATCTATTGCGCGAAAAGTTTACATTCCGAATACAAATTTTGCGCTATATGCGTTATTGCGTTATCATGTGCATTGGTACTGATAACTATCCTTTTAAAGAAACAGTGGCCCCCCCCCCTTTGTTCCTGGCCCCTGCAAGTGCACTCGCCACTCAGTATTCGGTAATCGTCGAAGTCAGTGTTTGTCAGAGGTAAACCTATTTAAATTATACACACTGAATGTTTTTGGAGGGGGGGGGGCATTTGAAAATTCTATTGTCTGACAGGGCATTTGCACCCCTTTTTCATATAATAGTTTTAGTGATCATGGCTTTTTTTTAATGGCCACAATGTTTTATTTGTCACTTTCTGTAAAACTAATAATTTCGCAGATTGTTCTATTATTAGTGATGGATTTAGGGCTGTAATTTGAGGAAGAGGTGGGGAAGGGGGGGGAAGGGTCGTTTTTAGAGACAATTTTTCACTGTTACTATTCTAGAAAATATAACAGCCTTTATCGATTTATGTGATCTACCACAAATTGTGGGCCCTATTAGTATTGGTTTTGCCGTTTCATTATTTACACAAAAAAACAGACATACATCTACAAATAAGCTATAAAATGTTCATTGTACAATGCACAGGTGTCCAACGAAACATGATACTTGGTGAATTATAGTTTTAAATGTCTTCTTACATATTTTGTTCAGTTCTTTGAGGCCAAGTCAAACAGAATAATAAAAAAGATGACACAAAAAGTTCTTTATGTCATAAAAACAAAATAGGAATAATTCGTACCAAAATTGTTCACCAACTGTCATGTTTCGCAGGTCACCCTGTATAAACTAGAACTAACATGATAAGCACAACGTCCCCCTCCCCCTTTCTGATGAATAGTTTAAATTTAACCCTATTTCTGCATCACACATTATTAGATTTTGATTAACATATTTGGACTTTCGCAAATATATGAAAATTATTTTTATATTATTTATGTAGTTAAGTCAGGGGTTTGCTCAATATTTTTATGAATCTTTATATTTTTAGGAAGGAAGAAATCAAGATTGGTCCTAACAAGCGCAGCTTTGTTTGGGACTACTTTTCAGTCACTGTAGAATTACTAAGTACAGAAGTCGTCTAGCTCCAAGTAGTTCGGATAATTTTAGTTTTGGTCATTCTTTCTTTAAAAGAGAACATTTCGGCCTCATTAAGCTTCTACCCATATTATTTGCAAAATATTTAATATTTTTATTCCTTGTTTTTTTTCTTATCATGTAAATGTTTTACCTTTTCATCCTAATTCTAAATCTTATTTAAATCTTCGATTCACATCTAAATTTTTTATTTAAAATTGAGTAAATATAACAGTACTTTGCCAGCCATCTCATGTCTTTATTATTCTATCCTTATTACGTAGAAGCTTAATGATGGACGTTAGGTTAAACATAATATGTATTATATACTGTTGAAACAATATGAAAATTTAATGATTTAATAAATGGAATTATTTCGAATTTTTATATTTATTGCACTAGAAAATCTTGTCTTTGCGCAATATTGCGCTTATTTTTTTGCGCAAAAACGGCGCAATCTTCATTGCGAATTGTGAAAGGCAAATATACGCAAAGCTACGCAATAAAAAAGGTTGTTTTTTGCGCATTATTGCGCTTTAATTCATTGTGCAAAATTACGCGATCTTTATTGCGAATTGTAATGCGCAATAGCTCAAAAAAAATTTTGCGTGAAATTTAGCACAAAGAAAAATGCCATTGCGTCGAAACCCTACCCACAAAGAGTAATACTAGACAGAGACTGGGTGTGCTTGGCTTTTTTCATTTCGTTCGTTCGTTGTTCATGACCAGCCCATTTTGTTCTTTTTTGCTTTTTTCATTCGCTTTTCCAAACGATAATTTTTTCATTTCTCTAAACGATCCATTTCGTTTGTCCATCGTTTGCTTTTTTTCTAAACAACACCCTTTTTCACGAAAAATTTAGTTCGGCCTCAAAATGTTTGTTCATTCAAGAAAACAATGCCCTTCTCTAACTGTAAGACGACCTGAAACTCTTAAGATATGACGATATCAAGGTTAAATTAATTTTGCTTTGAATAAAGGGTTTCCAACAACTTAAAGTTTGTCTCTTAAATTTGAAATTATTTTCGTTATTTAATTATTTATTACTTTCAGATGTATGAATGAAACGATGATATTAAAATTCTTCTAGTCCTGGCATATCTGGTAATATTGAAAGCACAAAAAGACAGACAACATTTTGGAAATGCCAGGACTACGATTATTTTGTGATTATAAACTTTAGTATTATACTTCTAAGATTAAGTATACAATTAAATGCCGAAAGTTGTTTTAAAGATCACACCTTCAATTCGCCTTGCTACTGTCTGTTTCGTGAGACACAATGTAGCTTACAAAATGACAAAGATAGAAACCAGATTACAGTTGCAGGGAATCATAAATATAAGAAAATAGCCAGAATAAATGCCATACAGTCGTCTCTGAAGTCTTATCCTTGTGGATAACCCTGTAAATAAAGTAATAATCTCTGTACTTGTTTGGATGTCCGAACTCCAAAACATGAATATCTAATAAGCTTCAAAACCTGAAAACTTAATTAACTCTAAAACATGAAAACTTAATAAACTCCAAAATAAAAATAGGGAATACTTAATACACTCCAAAACATGCATGCTTAATAAACACCAAAACATGAATACTTTATAAACTCCAAAAAATGAATGCTTAATAAACTCCAAAGCATGAATACTTTATAAACTCCAAAACTTGAATACTTTATAAACTCCAAGACATGAATACTTAATAAACTCCAAAACATGAATACTTAATAAACTCCAAAATATGAATACTAAATAAACTCGAAAATATGAATGCTTAATAAACTCCAAAACAGGAATATTTAATAAACTCCAAAGCTTAAACACTTAATAAACTCCAAAATGTGAATACTAAATAAACTCCAAAATATGAATGCCTAATAATCTTTTAAACATGAATACCCAATAAACTCCAAAATCTGAATACTTAAACTCTACAACATGAACACTAAATAAGCTCCAAAATATGAATACTAAATAAACTCTAAAACATGAATACTTAAACTCTACAACATAACACTAAATAAGCTCCAAAATATGAATACTAAATAAACTCCAAAACATGACTAAATAAGCTCCAAAATATGAATACTAAATAAACTCCAAAACATGAATACTTAAACTCTACAACATGAAAACTTAATAAACTCCAAAACATGAACACTTAAACTCTAAGACATGAATACTTAATAAACTGCAAATCATGAATACTTAATAAACTCCAAAGCATGGATACTCAATAAACTCCAAAACATGAATACTTAATAAACTCTATAAGACATGAATACTTAATAAACTCCAAAGCATGAATATTTGATAAACTCCAAAATATGAATACTTAATAAACTCCAAAACATGAACACTTAAGCTCTAAGACATGAATACTTAATAAACTGCAAATCATGAATACTTAATAAACTCCAAAGCATGAATACTCAATAAACTCCAAAACATGAATACTTAATGAACTCTATATAACATGAATACTTAATAAACTCCAAAACATGAACATTTAATAAACTCCAAAATATGAATGCTTAAAATCCAAAATTTAAATACTTAATAAATTCAAAACATGAATATTTAATAAACTTGAAAGCATTAACTAATAATATTAAGCATCGATTAATTAATACTTTATCAACCCCGAAACATGAATACTTAATACAAGTACAAAATGTAAATTCTTTACTAAAAAATTGCAAAACAACAAAGCCCCAAAAAAATTATTGCACTGGTTTGACGGGATTTATGTTGCAAAATCTAAAGGGTAAAATCCTAAAAAATTTAATTTGATCGAATCATAAATTTAACAAAGTTAAATCCAAGTTTAGTTCTTTAAACTAAAAAGTTATGAAGAAATAATCCCCTGGAATCAGGGTTTATGATGAGATAATATATATATGGAGTTATAAATCTTAAATCTACTTAGACACATAAACAGTAATCCAGGGGTAAGCTTTTTAACTCAAAACATATGTTTCTAAGAATATTAATGCTTCGAACTTAAATATAAAAGATGAGGGAGGGGGTGCAGGGCTGCAATGAGCCCCGCAAAATGGTCTCCAACCTTTTATCCCAGATTAGTATTTAAAATGACCTGGCGCTACCTGTAAATGTTAGAATAGATATTATAGAAGTAATAAATAGCAATTTTAAAAGAAAATTTTGAATTCTTTTAATAGTTAAGCAGTGAGTTCTTGAATATCCAAAAAACAGTGCAGAACTATAAATATATTAAATACTTTTGCTACAAATTTTACACATTTACTTTTAAAATTTCTATTATAAAGGATAGGGGTAGCGGCGGGTCATTTAGAATACTCAACTGCGAATCCAGAGACTTGGAGACCATTTGTAGGGGTCATGGCGTCCATCCTTAATAGATGCGCTCGACTTAAATGAAGAATCTTTAAATGTTAGCAATTTAAAAACTTGATTTTCTGTCAGAATAGTGGTCAGTTCTTTCAATGATATTGTTTCTATGCAGCTTTACCAAAAAACTATGATAATTGGCGTTTTTCAGTCACATAAATGGATTAATTAAATTTCAAGAATATAATTTTTGTTTTTAAAAAGAGAACTTTTTCTTAATTTTGAAACATAGAAGTTGTTAAGACACTAAAATAAAAAATCTGTGAAGCCAAAAGCTCTTTAAATGATATACTGAATGATTTGACAAATATAGAAACAATTGTTTAAAACTGCAGGGAACCAAAAATGTAAGAAAAAATACTGAATGCAAAATCTCAAGAAAATAAAGATGTGACCCCCTCCTTATATTTTTATGATATTTGAGGGTAACATTCCCCTTTCTATTAAATATAAATATATACATATATTAAAAATTAGATTTCAGATAAAATAATCATTAAGGTATTTAAAGGAAAACACTGTTTCCCTTCATAAGAATTCAAATTTTGATCTTTGTAGGTCTGAGTAATAATGATGCTAAAACTGGTAGCTCTATACATATGTATTACAATCTCCAACTCTCATGGTTAGTATAAACATTAAAAATATCTTGTGTAGGGCGCCGTATTTCATCTATTTTTTAAGAATGTTTTATCATATTACGCAAAATGTCGACTCTGATGTCATTATCACAAAAAAGGATATTTATAACGATTGACCAAGGTATTCTTCTTTTTTATATTTCTGCATTATAAATTCTGCAACTTCTCTCTCAATATGAAGAATCAAATATAACATATAACTTACATCTTTCTTCAGTTAGTATTTAAATATATCCCTATTTCCATTGCTCTCATTAAGAGAGTCTTATTAAGGTTTGAGTGTACTAGTAAGCCAGGATTCCTTTGTAAACTTGGCTAAAAATTTCCTCTCCAAACCTGACCTGCTTGCAACTGCTCTAGGAGCAACAAGATCAAAAAGAAGCATATATGATAAAGAGTTTAGTATAGATAACCTTGGAATAAGTGTTGGTGTAAAGTTTATTCTTCCTGATAACCCAAGTCTAGGAGGGAAAGCTGATATTGAAATAAAAGATCTTTCTAAGCTAATTCCATTCAAAAACATAGGATTAGTAAAACTTGGAGTCACATATAAATCTTACGGTTTGATGGTTGAGTATGAGTTTCATCATCCTCATGATGAACAAGGAACTATAGGCCTAATCATATCAAAAAATAAAAATCAAAAAATGATATCATTAAAATCTCTCATTAAAGCATCAAAACATGATGTAAAAAGGTTAATCATTCCGTTTGAAATTCAATTAAACTTAACAGGAAGTACTGAAGTAGAAGGAATATTAACATACTCACATCATCATGGGGTGGAATATCCAATACTTATTAGAAACGATAATGACACAGTACATTTGATGATGGAAACTCAAAGGAGATCTACTTTGCTTGATTTCAGATTTAATTGGAAGAAGCCTGACCTTCAAATCCATCTTGATTTTGATGATTTAGGCTATATGTTTTTCATAGAACTCAGTATAGAAAACAATCAAGAAGAAGTTGAAGCCTGTGGATTGTTGAAAATATTTGGAGGAAAAACAAGCTTTAAAATAGAGATAGATAAAATGTTAAAAAGTATATGTCTGAAAATTGCCCCTTTTAATCAATTAGAAAGGACCTATAAATACAAATTCAGAAAGATACCTGACCTGATGTTAAAAGAATATGAAACAAATGCTTATGAGGTTCTGGTTAATTCTGGCTTCCTACTAGATCCTCCTATATCAATGAGGTTGGGATTTAAGAGAATAAACTTACAGAGATTGAGAAAAAGAAATGAAATTGAAGTGAAAATTTGTCTCGCATTATTCCCAAACCACTTCAGGAAGTCAAAGTATACTACAATAATAATTCAAAGGGATAGGTTCATTCCAGAGTATGACCAGGGACAAGACTTTTCTGAATCTCTGCATGCATTTGCCGAATATGAAGGAATCCAGCTGCTTGAAACTCATTCTGAAATTTTGGGTTTGAACAAACTCCATTGTAATACTGATGCTTGTGACCTTGAGATCAACTTTTCAAGTAGTTTACATAGAAATATATTTGAAGATCTTGAGCTATTGGATTTATTTAGATATATTCCATGCAGTCAAGTTTCTCTAAAAACCAGAGTTAATATCTTAAATCGACAGATGAAAGCATTAGCATTTGAGATTCAGACAAGTCGGGTTGAGAGAGACTACCGGATGATAAAGCTAGAATGGGATAACAAGCATGAAAAAGTAAAGTTGAAATCTGATTTGATCATTTCTCCTGGAAGAACACACAGTATAGATCTTTCTGTTTCTTCAAGCTTAGATAAAATGAAACTAGTTTACAAAGGTTGGCACAGGGAGGTTGTTATAGATTGGAGGGAAAAGCCTATTCGTAATAATGGCATAGCTAGTTATGAATTTAGATTATTCTATGATGATGATTTGATGGGAGCAGGAATACTGAATATAAAAGATCAGCATACAGAAGTTGTCTATACAGGACAACATGGTAGGTTCTCTTATCTTGACTTTCAGTTCCTTATCTTTAGCAACAGAATCAATGATAGTTCTGTGAATATCAATATAGAGGGAAGTTCTAAACCAGTTCTGGAGGAATCAAGATGCTCTTTTCTGATCTGGAACACAACCTATACATATAATCAAAACTATGGAGACCCAGTACTGATGATTGATTCAAAGCAGCTTCTAGACACAAGAATATTTGAAGCTGAATGTCAAGATCAACGAATGTACAACTCTTCTTCTTTAGGTTTTAGCCTCTTAGGACGCAGAAAACAACCTTTTCAAATGTCACTGAACATGGATTTGAAATCAGAACTGTATCCCTCTGGGCAACTGAATGTTATTACTAGTTTAACTCCATGGAACACCCTGATGATTCATTCTGAGAATTATACAAAAGACGACTATATTGAAGGAATTGAAGAGTCTTCCAACCCAATGGTTGATAACTATCTAAGTATTGTTACAAACTATATTTTAAAATCTGACTCATTCCAAGATGGGACATATGCTGAAATTGTTTTTGCACCATTTAATGGAACCTTTAAACTTCAATCAAAGGAAAAAAAATTTGAAATAATATTAGACCCTGCATCTGGAAAATATCTTAGTATTGGCACAAATATCAAACAGATCCCTTTCACCCATTATCGTTTTGAGTCATTTAAAATTGATGCTGATGGTGAATGGAGAAATATCCTTCATGATGATGTTAGAATTGCTAGATACAAACTTAAAAGAGAAGATTTTGGAATGAATGAGTTACTAGACAATGAAGTTAGTGTAGTCCTAGCTCCACTTTTAGTTCACATTGAATGGAATTGCACCTCAAACTACAAACTGAAAGATTTTAAAATTATGGGATCTCCAGGATGGTATTTGCACACACCTTCCCATGAACTAGATGAGCAAGCAATATTGGACAATCCTTTGTTTTCAATCAAATCCCAAAACTGATCACCCCTGTAAATTATATTAAAGTTGATGTTTTTTGTGTTTGGTTAAAAATTCAAATATTATGCTTTATTTTCTAAGCTGTCTTCCATAAGCAGGCTAATGTATTTTCTTCAAAGTTTGAAAATTGTATAAGCTTAATTTGAAATACATATTTAATATCATTCTTTTTGTTTTTGTATTTTTCCCCAATCATTTCGGTTGCTCATTACAATATATATGAACGTAATATTATAATTTCATTTTTCAACATTTACTGTTAGCTAATAACCATATGTAATTTATAATACACATTGGGTGATTTACTGTTAAATGTTCCTTGGCCCAACTGGCCACCACTCCTTCTAAAAAAGTGCAAACTTCTTTAACTATTTCTTTATCTAGATCTTACATAACCTGGAATAGTATAATCAATAATGTTGCAATTTTCCAATTTAAATGAAGGGTATTTATCCAAATATTGTAGCAGAGCCAATAGTGTCTTCCTAAGAAATCCACCAACAAGATTATTTAAATTTATAAACCTACAATTTCGGAGATGAGAATATGGAGAGAACTACTCAACCTTCTCCTCTTATCTACTCTGATTATATATGTATATGATTAACCATCCTTCTGTTAATAAATGTACTTTTAAAATGTAATGTATTTTGTTTTTTATTTTTATGGTCTATTTTAACATTGACATTGTTGGTTTATATTTGTAAACTAAGCTTAAATGTAGATGAAATAAAAGAAAGGTTTTCTAAAACACTATGATATATATTGGGGGAGAGGGGCATATTTCTTAGGATTACTGGGAAATGGTGCAAGTCAGAAGACGAAGGCAAACATTTTAACAATGAATTAAAAATGAAAAATTAACAATTCTGGAAAATGTTGTTTTGTGTGTTTATCATGTAGTATCTTAGATAGCCTTCACAATTTGTTTATGTTACAAATCATGCATCTACTTATGAGACTGCAGAGCACAAATTGAAGTGATAGCCATGCATATGAAGAAAACTGCAGAGTGTAGAGTGCTTGACAAAATTCTTGTTTTTGCATCAGAATTTGTACATTTCAGCATATCATGATTACAGATAAAAAAGAGAGCAGTACTTTAAAGAATTTTTTCCAAAAAGATTCCTCTTTGGTTTTACAAAATATACATCGCTAACTATTGTGTACCTTATTTACAAATATAACTCATTTTTTAAATGAAACTATTTTCAAAAATCTACTTTTTATCAGAAAACACAAAAGGACATTTTTGTGTCTAATGTAACTATAGGTACAGGGTGTCCCACGAAACATGACAGTATGCAGGACGACTTGAATGTCGTCTTAATTTTTGATATAATTTGCTGCGTTTATTTGTCAACCTAATTTTAGAAGTAAATTTCTAGAGATAATAATCCCAAAACTTCCCTTGTCCTGCCATTTCCAAAATGTGGTCTGCCATTTTTGTGCTTTCAATATTGCCCGAGATATGAAGAATTTCGTTCAGATTTCGACAATTTTGCTTTTATTTAACAAAATTGAAATCTGAACCAAACTCTTTATATCTCCGGTAATATTTAGATAGAAGACTAAATGTCACAAATAAATTCAAATACCAAAGACGACTTTCAAGTCGTCTTGCTATTGTCATGTTTCGTGGGACACCCTGTAGGTCATGATATTTTTATATAAATTACAGAGTTTTACAGGAAAATAAAAACATTAGAATTTAGTTACAATCAATTATTTATTTTCATTTAACATTCAGAACACATAGTAAAATAAAGATAAGACAAAACTTAAAGATAAAAGCATACAAGCTGCTAATAGTTTCCCAGAGTACAGAATCAGTTATGGCGCAGTTGGTTGGAAAGATGTTGCGGCATTTGTTACTCCTGTCTTATATCTATTCTGCACAATCCATTCATGATCAGTACATCACTGTGGATTCATACTTAGGGTAGGATACTTGGACATTAGACACGCCTATAGGAATACACACTTTCCAGAACTCATTGAAATCTCTTTATTGAAAGACAAAATTGACATTCTATCTATCCTTCAAACTAGGGTTTTCAATTTTTCCTGAAATTAACAGAAGCAGGATCCAGCTCAATAGAATGTTAAATAAATCTATCCCCTTATAGATGCTACAAAGTTGTGACATGCTGAAAAAAGTTTTTTGGATAATTATTTCAAGTGGAAATGATCCAGAATAATTATCCAGTAAACTTTCTTCAGCATATGTCAGTGTCACACCTAGCTTTGTGTTATTTCCAGGGGCGTATTCAGGAATTTGTCAAGTAAAGGGCTCAGCAACCGTTGGGGCCTGAAAACCCCCTAAAATCAATAGATTTCACTGGTCCAGGGGGGGCTTAGCCCCCATAGCCCCCCCCTGAATACACCTCTGGTTATTTCATATGGAAATGATCCAGAATAATTATCCAGTAAACTTTCTTCAGCATATATCAGTGTCATACCTAGCTTTGTGAAGCATCTTGTAGGCAGATTTATTCTTAATTGTGTTGACTAATTGGAAATCCTACTTTTAAAACTCAGAATGGAGAAATCTTCTATTCTGTTCTATCTGTCAACAACATTATTGCTCAGGGGTGTTTTCAGACTCCAGCAAAAGCAGAGGCATTTACGATTTTATATTTCTTATTCGGTCTTGTATTGGTTGTTTGTTTAAGATAAGACATTTAATTTTTAATTTTAGTAAATTTTACTAATATATTTCAAAACATATACTTTAATATTGAAAAAAAGGCTTTTCATACCTAGACCACCTACCTCCCTTACATGGAAACACCCTCCCCCCCTTCAACACAATGTTAGAAATAGAAAGCATTGTTAAAACATTAAAAGTTAAAATTTGACATTAGTTAGTTAATTTATATAAAATACGCATTTAGTTCGATAATTATATATTCACAAATATTTTACTATAGTTCATCATGACTATTTTACAGTTACAGTTTTCACTTTCCCAACAATATTTTTTGACAAATTAGTTTTTATTTTTCAAGAAGCTCATCGGATAGTCTACCCCCCCCCCCCTAGGGTGCCCCTGAAAAAAAATCCCAGATGTGCGACACATTTTTTAGGAAGCATTAGGGTAAAACTAGCTCAAATACGAAATTTTAACATTTTAAAATAATTTTACTAAATGGCCTACATATTCTGAAATAATTACAGACGTTCAGAAGTAAGATGTAGCAGTTACAACTAAGAAATGATTTTTAAGATACTTACTCTTTCATTTAATTCAAAAAAGCCAATAATTTATATGTGCGAAACATTTTTTAGGATGCATTAGGGTAAAACTAGCTGAAATAGAAAATTTTAACATTTTAAAATAATTTTACTAAATGGCCATTTTACTGTTTTACCGCCATGTTTGGCCTTTTTTAACCCTTTTCAACCATTCTCAGCTGAATAGGGTTAACTCTGTCAATTTTCAATGGATTTCAAAGAGTGATGATATACCATTTTGGAAATCCTTTAACCTGGTTAAAAGGATATTTGACAATTTTTTTTTATAAGTTGAATCATTTGGCCAAGCAAGAGGAGTTGAGGAGAAAATTGCAACAGAAACGTTTCTTTTTAAATTGATTTTTTTGACCAAAAAAAAATTTACTTTCACCACTCCCCGTTTTTTCACCTTTTTATAAAATTTGACCATAAAAAAAATCGAAAAAAATTGTCAAATATCGTTTTAACCAAGTAAAGGATTTCCAAAATGGTATCATCACTCTTTAAAATCCCTTGAAAATTGACAGAGTTAACCCTATTTAGCCGAGAATAGTTAAAAAAGGTAAAAAAAAAGGCCAAACATGGCGGGAAAACAGTAAAATGGTAAATGGCCATTTAGGAAAATTCTTTTTTAAAATGTTAAAATTTGGTATTTGAGCTAGTTTTACTCCAATGCTTCCAAATAATGTGTCACACATCTGGGAATTTTTTTCCCGCACAAATTTTTAAGCCAGTTTGAAACCTTCGCTTGGGCCATGTGAGTTGCCTCACAAATTTTGTGCTCAGTCGGTTCAACTGTTTTGACGTTTATTGGATACAAACGGACAAACAAACAGACGAGCAAAGTATATAAATAGAGTGAGAACCAGAAAAATATGGAATAGAAGGACGACTTTTAGACTTAAGTTATGACTTTAAATTGTTCATTGAACATGATACGCGGCAATTACGTACTGTTATATACTATACTGTATACAGACCAATTTAAAAGTGATTTTATAAGCTACTACTTAACCTATTTGCATTGTAACAACATCAAATAGATCTATGGATTGATATATATGTCGTCTTCCTTTCCACAGTTTTCTTTAGATGAAATTATTTTGAGACATGGCAGTCAGGATTTATATTTCATGATAATTTACAGTAGTATAACTTTAACTACAGCTAAACCAGGCGCAAATTCTGTTATTATGTAGATAATATTACTTATTGGATTTATCTTTCATATAAGTTTAAGATGTCGTTAACGTTTTTCCGGAACCTTTTCCCGAAGAATTCAGGAATGATTTTGCCGCAAACCGGAATTTTCTGAAACAATATTCCGGAACGTTTCATAATTCCAGAACAACATTCCGGAAATTTACAGTTAACGGAAAAAAATCGTTCCGGAATCCCGGATTTTCAGAACCTTTTCCATATTGGAAATGGAAGAAATTTCCGGATCGTTTCCGTTTGTAAACTGTAACCCGGAATTCCGGTGGAAACCCTACTCATATCCCTCTTTTAACGAATTAATTGATATACACACTTGATATTTTGTTGATATTTTGTATTTGGTTCACTATCCAATCTCCATATCCTTTCTGACAGAAAAATTAAGACACACACTTAAAAAGTCTCAGTTCCAAGCTCATATCACTCTTTTTATTCATTAATTCATACACACACACTTGTTACTCTTATGATATTTTTCATTGGTACAGACCAATCTCAATATCCATTTTTACATAAAAATCAAGACACACACTTTAATAGACTCAGATCACAGCTCATTTCCCTCTTTTAACTCATTAATTCATACACACACACTTGTTACTTTTTTGATATTTTTCATTAGTAGTTACAAACCAATCTCAATATCCATTCTGACATAAAAAACAAGACACACACTTTAATAGACTCAGTAGACACAGAATTCATGTTAATACACACTGCAACCACGATTTTATATTTCTAATTTGATCTTGTATTTGTAGTTTGTTGAAGATACGACATTTAATTTTTAATTTAAGTAAATTTTATTAATCTATTTCAACATGTATACTTTAATGAATTATCCCTGCCTAACATCCTAATTATCAAAATAATTACCTATATTCCAAATAGATATAAAGTAGTCCGAGTGATTCCTAAAACCCAGGAGCAAGTTGAGTTCCTCATCAATCTACCTGAACAGTTCCTTGATTTCTGGACTGAGCCTGGACTTTACAGGTACAATTAAAGCAGATTTTGAAATTGTTTATTTCACGTTCATTAAAGAGGGCCTTGGGCTGGATTCTTTATGTTTTTCAAGTTGTCCTGTCAAAAAAAAAAATTGTTTTAATTTTTAAATAATAATTGAGAATTGACAATGAAACACATTTATGTTATCAAAGATTTTTGATTGTTATTGATTTAAAGAGAAAAAAAATCATAACATTATCCTTGTTCAGCAAGTTTTTGATTCATAACATATAGATTATTAACTAGTAATGAGTGAATGTTTCAGTCAAAAAAGCAGTCAACTTCAGTTTATTCAAAACACTTAAAAATAATTAACAAATAAATTATGAGGAATGTTGATATCATGACTAATCCTGAATGGTTTGATGATCTTGCCAAAGAACTGGAGTTTGCTCAGCTGACATATTCTGAAATAATTACAGACGTTCAGAAGTAAGATGTAGCAGTTACAACTAAGAAATGATTTTTTAAGATACTTACTCTTTCATTTAATTCAAAAAAGCCAATAATTTATAATTTACTACTGTTTATAAGTTATAACTCAATGTCTCTTGCATGACAACCACAAATCTTAATATTTTGAAGAAAATACAACTTCTTTTGGCTTTAATGAAAAATAATAAACATCTTGAAATTATATTCTTTCTCAAAATTCCAATCTATTCAGGCAAAATTCAAATGATTGTATTCAGAATTGTTGATGAGGAAAAAATGGAATTGGAGAGAATTAAGATAGTTAATGAAGGAAACTTCTCTTTGTTCTCATATCATGAGTACCCAGAGGTAGGGTAAATTATAATTATTTACAAGAACGTTCAGGGAATTTTGGGTAAATCCATAGATAAAGATAGATTGCGCATAAGACGACATTTTTCATCTTGAAAGATATAAATGTACAGAGATGTTTTAAAGATATTCCTATTATATAGATTAACTAGGTCAGTTGTGAACAGTGGCTGTTCGTATGTCATGGAGTACTTGTGGTGTACATGAGTTCTGTAGAGAGAAATTTAAGTTAGTTTAGTCCTTCTCATGTCCTTCTTCAGTTCTCGTCATTATGATATATTGCTCAGTGAAATATTGTTGTTCAAATAGTTCCCGGAGTTATTTTACACTCTATTATGAAATCCATTAAAACACCAAGCCACCCCGCTTATCATTGAAGTACACTTTGACCCCTAGAAGTATGAGTTCGCGGACTGTACAATTCTTGGTGATTTTGCGTACATAAGCTATCTATGTTTATTTATTTATCTATATATGAGTAAATCTGGTAAAGTTCTAGAATATTATTAAAAAAGTATTTTTCCTCATTCGTTATTATTTCTGATGCAGAATTTGCATACAAGTATTGGCTAAATTTATTTCCCTTTAAGGGGAGTGTTCGCAAAAAATAAAAGTGGGTATAGGCTAACGTCAAATCAAAATCTATGGTAGCTAATAATCTTACTTCCATTGGTTTCATCTGTAAGGAGAAAATGATTTAACACTGCTCATACCAAAGAGCATATGCATCCATTCAAATTCACAAAGTTGCAATTTTTCACTATTTCAATATTATCTAATTTAATTCAATGCACACACACCTCTGACCCTAAAGTAAAAGTAAATTCAACCTAAAGTCTGACCGCGTCAACCTTGTTGCACCGACTAATCCTATTGAGTGTCTGCTTTATTTACTCAATGTCCGGGCGACACAGTACAAACTGGGACCTGAAAGGTTGACCCGGCCCAGAAATTCAAATGTACTACGGCTGCCCGTGTGCATTCATATATCTATGTAATAAAACAAGACATTCATATATATATATATATATATATCGACCGATTGGGCTGAAATGTTTTTGTGGACACTCATGGATGGCCGGGGAGTGCTATAGGCTAAAAAATTCAAAATTTTGTTTAAAATTTTTTTTTTTTTCTTAAATATTCAAAAAAAAAATTTCCACTGGCAACGCCGGGCCCTCCAGCTAGTAGTTAATATTTTATAATATTGTTTTTTTTTGTTTTATATACGATGTAGTTTCAATGATGTTTTTTTGGTCGCCAAGTGTTGTTAGGTTTCCCTCCCATGTGGTACCCTTGAAGGATTAAGAGCAGAGACAACTAGTGGCCAAATAATTGCTGTTTAAAGTATATTGTATATAAAACTAATAAAGTAGTATTAAATAACTATTTAGGAATGCATCGAATTTAAATTTAAATCTAATTATATTATTTTCGATCTGAGTGGAATAATGCAACTTTGTGAATTTGTATGGACGCCACATTCTTTGAAATGAGTCATGTTTAACCATGTTAACAATGTTAGTAGCAATCAACATCGGATTGTATTCAACGTTAGCCTATACCCCCTTTAATTTTTTGTAAACACACCCTTTGAATCTGTGCTATAATTACATAGGGCACCTTTCACCTAAGATTAATAAAATTCCCATCTTAAAAGTGAAGAAAATTAAAGAATATTGTTTGGTAATTGGAAGAAAAATTTTAGTAAATGTGAGCATGAAAGGTTTCCAAATTGCAGGTCAGTGCATGAGCCTATGCGAAAAAATGACATCAAGTGAAAAAACATAGTTCTTATCCCAGTTTACAAAGAATAAATATTAAAATCTTCTTTTTAGCTTCTATCTCTTAATTGTTAACTGTAGATAGTGGCTCATCTAGAGTTTCTTGCAGAAACAATTCCAGAGGTTGAAGTTGAAATCATTGGACAAAGCTGGGAAGGTGATAATTACACTACCTAAAGGCTTGAACTTAATAACTATAGCTAAAATATCTAAGCTGAAGCAATTAAGTGAATTTCCTTCCACAGAACTAAAACAGTTAACTTATTGGTTGGAACATTATCGATATCCAATAAAAAATCAATTCTTCTTAATCCCTAAGATTAGAAAAGATACAGAATAGCTCTTTCAGCAAACAACTAGGGCTTGGCAGAGAAAAGTTATTTTTAAAGAAATTGACAGGATATTCTGTTAGCTCTGCCATTGAACTTTGAATGAACGATAAAAGTTCTCATTAACAATCGTGGAACAAAAGATTTCAAGCACTGTGAACGTGCCCAGCCCTAGGGACTATAACCAATAGAAAATGTAAGACCTCAATGTTTGAAAGTTTTATATCCAAATATGATAATATTTGATCAGGACAGGAAATGGTAGTATTGAAGATATGCAAGAATGGATGTGGGAATAAGCCTGCAATCTGGATAGATGGAGGTAAGGGATGGAAACTGATGCTCTTAACTGAATATGATCCTTGATTCACATTCAAAGAGAAAAAAATATATATTAGAGTGGAATTTACTAGAAAACAGAGTAAAACGGCCATTTTGTTGTACTGTTTCAGTACTGCAAGTGCACTTCACATATTTGTGCTATTTAAACTTTTAGGCCCTGGAACATCATTTTGAAGAAAATATAAAATTAATATTAAAAGAAACCTAATTATGAAATAGACTGGTTTCATAATTGACCAATGATCATTTCACATAGACTCTATGCCTTTCACTTTACAAACGATGATTTTCCGTTATAACTATAAATCAAATGATGTTTTTTATTTACCTAATTCATTTTATAAAGTTTATTAACAGCTTTAAAAAATTCGAAATTGAAATGCATAGTCTAGGGAACATTAATGTACTCTACTGCATATAATTTGTGAACATTTACATAATTTGTACACTTTGAACTCCCTTTCAGGCTGAAGGAGACTGACAAAATTCATACATAGGGATTGTCTAAATTCCACTCTAATATATATTGTATTCTCTTTGTTCACATTGCATATATTCTAGGAATCCATGCTAGAGAATGGATAAGTCCTGCTACTACATTGTGGACAATCCATGAGGTTAGTTTGGAGCTACATATACAGGGTGTCTCGAAAAATGTTGTCTCTAATATACAACTTGAAATTATTTTCTTTGTCAGCAAGTGAACTATTTGAAATGTAAAGCTTTATTGTATCTTGAAAATTCACAAGATATTGGATATTCTAGTTAATGTTCATTATTAATCTGCCAGGTATTGAATGCTGACCCCTGGTTTACAGAGAGCTTGGATTGGTATTTTCTGCCTGTCTTCAACCCTGATGGGTATCAATTCACTCATGAACATGTAGGAATTAAATTCTTAAAAAATCTATACAGATATAAGATACCTTTTATTTGCTAGACTCGTTTATGGAGAAAGACTCGATCATTTCACAACTCTCTGCTTGGCTGCCGAGGAACAGATGCAAATAGAAACTTTGGTTATCATTGGAACGGTATTATTTCATATTTATTTCCTTAAAGAAATTGTTCGCATAATTTAGATAAAAAGTGCCCATTGTACACTCACCCTTTTCTTTGTAGAAAACCGCTAAACCTGTCACACATTTAACAGAAATATCTCATTAATTGATAAATAGTCAGACCTGGATGGATTTTTGATGGCACTTTTTATTCATGAATTTTAAAATAATAAGATGGTAATGTTTCTTTTAGAGGGTGGTTCGTCTGGTGATAAATGTTTTGACACCTATCATGGACCTGAGGCATTTTCAGAACCAGAAACTGCTAATGTTAGAGACTTTATAATGGCGAGGTACTTCATTACATGAGACATTACTTCAAAACTAACACAAATTGAAAGACTGGGTTTTTAAAATGCCGGCCCATATTGAGAGTAAAAAGTAGAACCAACATTTTAATAAGCATCACAAGGACAACATTCCCAATTTAAAACTATTTTCTGAAATCAAAATTATAAAAAGAGTTCTTTTTATACTAAAACCCTTGACCGTTTTCAAGACAATGTCAGGTTTTCCATTTTCAAACATATCCTGAATTTGAATCATATTCGCGTATTCTAGAAAAAAAACCCACTTAATCCCGTTTTTGAGTATATAATTCACAATTCAGAAGAAAACTCACTCACAAAATAAATGACTGAAATTAAAAATTATCTAATGAAGACTAAATTAACGGCTAAATTATTTCTAAAATTTCCCCATTTTATTTGTTTAATAAGAGGATAAATTTGATTTAATTTCCCACATTTTAAATAAATAAGTTAACGCATTTCTTGTTAAATCTATATTTTATGAAACTATTGTGTACTTTATCATTCTTCCTCACTTCATCGTGAATTTCATAATGAACGTGCTATATAAAGTAATCATCGTCCTGTAAAGTTAAATTAGCTGTACATTATGTGTAGTATAAATTTTTAATTGGTTCCCGGATTTTCTCCAAAAAATTTAGGATATTTCCCAAAAAAAAATTTCAATTGAAATTAACTTTATATTTTGACTTCTGCTGTGATTAAAAGCTTATTTGATCTAGAAATAGCCATTGAAATAAGACAAGTACACAAACGTTTTATAAAGGTTTTGGACTGAAATTTTCTCTATATATTGAAGTTTCTCGTCTTTTTAGATTACGGGACTTTAATCTAAAAGGCTCTCGATTTAGATTTAATTTCCCACATTTTAAATAAATAAGTTCCCGCATTTCTTGTTAAATCTATATTTTATGAAACTATTGTGTACTTTATCATTCTTCCTCACTTTATCGTGAATTTCATAATGAACGTGCTATAAAGTAATCATCGTCCTATAAAGTTAAATTAGCTGTACATTATAGCATGTGTGGTATAAATTTTTAATTGGTTCCCGGATTTTCTCCAAAAAATTTAGTATATTTCCCAAAAAAAAAATTTCAATTGAAATTAACTTTATATTTTGACTTCTGCTGTGATTCAAAGCTTATTTGATCTAGAAATAGCCATTTAAATAAGACAAGTACACAAACGTTTTATAAAGGTTTTGGACTGAAATTTTCTCTATATATTGAAGTTTCTCGTCTTTTTAGATTACGGGACTTTAATCTAAAAGGCTCTCGATTTAGAGAAATTTTCTGTCTAAAAACTTTATAACACTGCGAACCAAAATAACAGTGTTATAAATAGTAAGAACAAGATTAGCGAGTGTTCGAAATGGGCCAAGTGTTAGTTTTGGAACTATTTTCCCTTCCTTTAACATGGTTTTAAACAGAGTGTTTCATGAAAATCCACTCCCTGAACAAAAATAAGATAAAACCCCCCCATGGGAAAGCTAAGAGTAACCCTCCCCTCCAATATTAAATACTTCGTTAAAGAGATGCTTTTTATAAAAACATTTTTTAGTTATTGAAAGAGAGGAATAACATGTATAACTAATTCAGGAATGGCACTGTAAAATATTACAATAATATGCACAGCTACTCCCAGCTTGTGCTTCTCTCCTGGGGTTACACCACTGATCCTCCTCCCAACTATATGGAGTTTGTGAGTAATTTACCATGTTCATTTTATCACAAGCCTATGTTTAAACTTATTTTTACATCATTTATTTCATATTGGTTTATAATGGCCTTAAGATGGATCATTTTCCCCTCTTAAACTTTAACTGCTGCATGAAGGCTTGCTTTTTATCATAATTAAAGAACAGCTGAGGAATTTTCTTTTTAAATTTCATATAAAACGGGTAATTTTAAGATCTGTTAGGAGGTCATTAGGCTCCTGATAAAAATTTGAATACAATCTATTTATTTACGCATAGTTCATACTTTGTATGAAAAATCATTAAAAAGTGAACATTATGCAAAATATCTTAATAATTTTGCAATATTTACTTTATTTAATTTTCCCCTCTTGTAAAAAGGCCTAGGGATCCTCAAAGCCCCCCCCCTGGGGCCATGAAACCCCCAAAGCATCCCTTTTAAGTAGGAAAACAATATATTTCTCAAAGCCCCCCCCCCCTGGGGCCATGACTCCAAAGCATCCCTTTTAAGTAGGAAAAAAATATTTTCTCAAATGCCCCCCCCCCTGGGGCCATGACCCAAAATCATCCCTTTTAAGTAGGAAAAACGTTTATTTTTTGACATTTCCAAATAATCAGTATATTAGTTTTATTCATTCCTCTAATCTTATTCTCTCTCTTTAGAGCATTGACCCAGTTCTTAATTTTTTTCTAATAATTGAAAAGGGCCCTTCCAATAGTACAATATGTAATCTCTTTACCTTCCAATAGTACAATATGTAATCTCTTTACCTTCCAATAGTACAATATGTAATCTCTTTACCTTCCAATAGTACAATATGTAATCTCTTTACCTTCCAATAGTACAATATGTAATCTCTTTACCTTCCAATAGTACAATATGTAATCTCTTTACCTTCCAATAGTACAATATGTAATNAGGGGCAAGTGATTGGGCACTGGGAGAAGCTGGGATTCCATTCTCATTCTCTATGGAGCTGAGAGACACGGGAAAGTAAGAAAATTTATTCATCCAATTTTAATGAATTATTATTCCAATCTATTACTCAAAATTGCATATTCCCTTTTGGTTCAAAAAACAACGTTTAAAAGTTCACTATTTGTTCTAAAGGGAAGGTTTTATACATAGGGGTTTTTTGTCAATTTTATTGATTTCTTCAAGTATATTTTCAAGTTAGATAACATATTTATATCGTAATATATCTTTGCAAAATGATTGTGTTAGCTTTTTATATCTCAAATTTGACGTTTTTATCTAGAAGAATTCATAGTAAACAATATCAAAGATCTACAACATCAAAGTCCGAATGTAATAAATTTGAGCAGTGTCTCAAATCCGCCAAAAACCGGTTTTAATTAAGCTCTGGCTTAAATCTTTACATATTTTTCAGTGGAACAAACCATTTTTAAGCTGCGTCTCAAATTTAAGCTGCGGCTCAAATTCTTTAAATATGGAGTTTGTGAGTAATTTACCATGTTCATTTTATCACAAGCCTATGTTTAAACTTATTTTTACATCATTTATTTCATATTGGTTTATAATGGCCTTAAGATGGATCATTTTCCCCTCTTAAACTTTAACTGCTGCATGAAGGCTTGCTTTTTATCATAATTAAAGAACAGCTGAGGAATTTTCTTTTTAAATTTCATATAAAACGGGTAATTTTAAGATCTGTTAGGAGGTCATTAGGCTCCTGATAAAAATTTGAATACAATCTATTTATTTACGCATAGNGTTGTCAATTTTATTGACTTGTTCAAGTATATTTTCAAGTTTTATAACATATTTGATGGGTCTGAAAAAAATAAGAGGTATAAAATATAATATTTTTAAACAATTAATAACATTCTTTCATATCCCAGATCCCTGCTTGATGATATAAAATTAAAATAAAAAAATAAAGTACTCGCTTTAAACCGTAATTATCTACTCCTAATATCTTTGCAAAATGATTGTGTAAGCTTTTATATCTCAAATTTGACGTATTTATCTTGAATAATTCATAGTGAACAATATCAAAGATCTACAACATCAAAGTCCGAATGTAATGGATTTGAGCCATGTCTCAAATCCGCCAAAAACCGGTTTTAATTAAGCTCTGGCTTAAATCCTTATATATTTTTCAGTGGAACAAACCATATTTAAGCTGCGTCTCAAATTTAAGCCGCGGCTCAAATTCTTTAAATTTGGCCTCAGATCACGTAGACAGGATTAGAAATATGAGTTTGTGGCGTATAGTGTTCTTGTGTTACTGTTGGGTAAAATTTAAAGATTTGTTTTGTTATAACAAACTCAAAATATGAAAAATGATAATATTTTATAGTAAATAATTGTTTTTTTAAGGCATGGGTTCCTTCTTCCTCCCTCCTTTATAGAACCAGTTGGTAAAGAAACATGGGAATTCCACAAAACCGTCGCCATGGCAATCTTAGAAGAATATAAACAGTTTTCTACAGAAATCTGAAACATTTGATATTTGTGTTATCTTTTAAATACGTACAAAGTTGCCAGTGACATTTTTTGCAATATATCATTTTATCTTAAATTTTCAACAAATCCAAAGTGTTTCACTCAGAATTATATTTCATATAATTTTCTGAATATGTTTTGTAGTGGAGTTTTTAACACCAAGTTTTAACCCTAACTTGGAGAAAACTGGGCTTAAGATAGTCGAGATTAAGCCTTTTTCACCCAGTTTGTGAGTGGAATTAAAAAGTGGAGATATTGTCGAGTTTAAGTGGATTTTTGAAGTGGAGTTTTGGGAATCTAGTTGACAACTAGCTGTTCCATCCACTTCTGTTTGGTGGGTAATAATTATTTACAACTACTTTACAGGGAAGTTAATGGAATTTTACTCTACCAAGGGTTCCCAAGGACCAATTTTGCCTACAAAACATACTGAGCGCATGCGAGGGATGTTTTGTGGACAATATTAGTCAAGGGAACCTGTGGTTAAGTATAATTTTTAATTCCCCGAAAAAGTAGTAAATACAATTTTATCGTATTTTGAGATGCAAATGCGCGAATCTTTTCACAAACACTTCGAAGAGCTGGTCGTTATTTTACTTATCCTAAGGGACATTGGGTAAATCAATGTTCCTCTGTTGGGGCAATCATAGGTCGGTTATGTTGGACAAAATATTAAATATTTAGTAAAACTCGAGAAATCTAAAATATTGTCAGATTCGAAATACTAATTAAATTAGATTTTTTCATATTGGGCGTGTTTCCATGGATTACTAAAAACGACAAAATATTTTGTAAAACTCCAATAATTTAAAACTCAAATTTTTCTACTTAGTTGCAAGTAAATACAATACATTCTAAAGCCTTCAGGATACCTCAACTCCTTACTTGATATAACGAAAATTTCGCACTTATGCATTTTGGTGACAAATCTATGGATTATTTGAAAAAATAGAAAAAATATGGAACAGTAACTTTAATTTTTCTCTCAAAACTGGCAAATAAATGTCATGAAGAGAAAGTATTAAGTATGTTTATTTATTTTGAATAATAAGATTGAGACAAAAAGTATTTAAAATTCACAAACTTTACAAAATTTCTTAAATAAAGTTAATTGTTTAAAAAGTGGAAAAGGAATACGATCAATAGTTTTATTCTGATCTTTAGATATACTGTAAGCTAACTGCAAAGTGAACTCGGAATTTATGTACCATCGTGTTTGTATGTTTTATGTACCATCATGTTTGTATGTTTTATGCACCATTATGTTTGTATGTTTTATGTACCATCATGTTTGTATGTTTTATGTACCATCATGTTTGTATGTTTTATGTACCATCATGTTTGTATGGCTGCATGGTAACAAACATTGTAAATAAAGAATATATTTAATTTATGAAGAATATTAAAATACAAGAGAAAAATTTAAAATTTTCGTCATATTTTGGTTCTAATCTACAGTGCATCTGAATTAAGAATGTCGTCTTCCTTTTCTGCACTTCCATAATCTTTAATGCAATAATGATATTTCGCGCGAAATATACTATTTATTTTTAGTCTATTATTTAATAATTTATAAGTTTGCACATATATTGAAAAGTTTATGCATCAGTTTTAAATTTTGTTGTTCAGCAAGTTAAAAAATATAAACTCAGCATAGGCTAGGTAACATAGGCTAAACAAATTTCATTTTTTTAATCAAATTTTTTTTAATTCCAATTTTTTCTAAGTGTTTCTAAAATTCCCTGACAACGCCGGGCACTTCAGCTAGTTACTGATATTTTCCTAGATAAAAAAATTGAAAACAGTAGGAGAGGTGTAAAATGAAAACAGTAGGAGATATGTACAATGAACACAGTAGGAGAGGTGTAAAATGAAAACAGTAGGAGAAGTGTAAAATGAAAACAGTAGGAGAGGTGTAAAATGAAAAATTGATCCTCTGAAATCATGTAAATAATGCAATAAAAGGGATTGTAAGCATAATTGTAAGTGACGCTTCATTAATGCAAAGATTTCAAGGCCATAAACTGTACCTTTACAAGATTTCTCTGATTAAGTATGAAGTTTCTCTACAAAAGTAACTTGCTCATTTCTTCTGTAGGAAAACATAAAGAAACTATCAAAATTAAACTAGTTTAAAATTAGAAAAACTTCAATTTCTTCCACATTATTGATCAGATAAAGGTTTCAAGGGTACCGTTGTCAATCTGACAATGCATTCTGGCATGGAGGGTCACTTAGAGTTATGACGGTCTCTATATATCCTGAAAGAAACGTTAAATCTTTCAATTAGTATTAGATATTTTGTCATTTTTAACTCTTACGATTACCGGAAATTAGCCCTAGAGATTTTGATAGATATTAAAATATAAATCATTAAATTTAAGTTACATTTTTGTAAAATAAAATATTGCATTAAAGATTTTGTAATGATAACTTGAATATATTAAAAAACAATCTAAATCAATGTAAGGACACTTAAAAATTGATGAAAAATTACATTATTTAATTCTTTTATATTAAACTCTTAGAGGATAAAAATTACAGAATTGTTGTCGTCTTTGTAAAAGGGACTGTACGCGAAGTTTCAAGCATGGCCCTTCATGTAAAGTGGGGAGTGCCCGATTCACAACAAAACCCATAAACATTTTAATGATCATCAAGTGCGGAGAACTCTGTGTGTTTAACTCTAAAATTGTGCGTGTTCGATTTGCCGAAAACCCGTGTATGTTAGGATAAACGCCACTGATTTCACACATTTCTCGAAAATCCCGAATATTGCAACGTGATATTAAAAAATTTAAATAAAAATATTTTCTGCGACTTCTAAAAGATAAATATTGATATTACTAAAATATAAAACAGCTTGAAAACATAGTAACCAACAATTACATAGGCAGCGTAGTACCTTTGAACTTCCGAGCCGGGTAAACCTTTCCGGTACCAGTTTGTACTGTACCTTACTATATGGACAGGACTAGCCGGTGCAACATGGTTGACGTGGTCAGACGTTATGCTTCATATCGGTTGAATTTACTTTTACCAAAGGGGCGGAGGAGCGTGATTACAAGCAGTTTTTTAGATAAGGAGAAGTCCGCGGTCCTCCTTGATTAGTCGAAGATTTAAAGGCTACTGTTGTGAATCAAACACGCCACAAATGGAGGGTCACTTGAAATTATGTCTACAGTACTTTAAAATTGTTTTCTAGAAAGTTAGAAATAGAATAGTTTATATTCATCTTTCACAAAACAAATTTGATACGTAAAACATCAGTGCGAATCATAAAACTGTCAAGTAGGAAGGCGAAAGGAATTGAGTTTTTGTCACAAACTTTAAAATTCTGATTTTTTATCCCTAAATCTTTGCAACCTGATGTCGTTGACCTTAGATATTTCAAACTATGAATTTTGTAAGATCAAGAAGGTTTGCATCATCAGGTTGCAATGATTTAGGGATTAGGAAATTTGAGTTTGTGGCAAAGACTAAATTGTTTTAAGCAATTTTATATTTATTTCATGTTGGTCTAAGGCAAGAATTTTACCCTTCGCTTTAAGACCAATTTTTTAAATGAAAAGTGTCTGTGCACAATGAGGAATTGCATTTTCATTGTACTATTTAAATCATAACAAGACTCTAACCAAGGTTGTATAATAAGGTTGCTTACTCTCGATGCACTCCAATGTGCAAGAAATGTCGTCTCCTAAGCAGAGATAGATCGAATCTCTATATGACGTCACTGAATATAGAGGCGAGAGTAGGGATCAGTGACGTCATCGGATTCTATGAGACGACATTTCCCATACATTGGAGAGCAAAAAGAATGATCAACCTAATTTTACAACCTTGAGTCTAAAATGCATCCTTCCAAAGTTTTACGTGTCTCACTGTGTATACACTATACAATCAGGTGATTTTACCGATAGTGACAACTCTATAATCTATTTATCCTCTTTGAACTAGATCCTCAAATATTGAGTATATATGTAGTTTGACGACAACTGGCACTTTAAACATTTTTATACATTTAATTTGACACTTCTGGTAATCTTTAAAAGTGTTTAATTTTTCCTATTTCTCCTCATTTCTGTTAATTATTCTTCATTTTTTGAGTTTTAAAGAAGGTTTTATCTTGGTTTTTTTTTGGATTCTAATGAAGTCCTTGCTTTTTTTAATGCAAAAGTTTTTCTTTTTTATGAATATCTTTACTTTAATTTTTGTCTATTTCTGATTCTTTTTTGCTTTATTTGTTTAATCCACTGGTTATTTGTTCATCTATTCTCTGCCAGAAGCTGAAGAACTTTGTGTATATCATCTAATCGTTTGTCCACATGGCTGATCTGAAACAAGGAG
>NW_019396684.1:0-3572 GCF_000591075.1 Eurytemora carolleeae | reverse complement strand
ATGCTTTTAACCGAAAGTAAAGAATGATTCGCGTCTTCGTATGCAAAAAAACGTATACAGTGAGAACGAGAAAGCTGTGGAATAGGAAGACGACAATAAAGTAATTCTTTAGTGTAATTGATGTTGCTACAAAGCAGGAAGTTTTACTAGAAATTTATCAAATCACGTATTAACTGTAATGAGTTTATTAGCACTGCACAAATTCTAAGGCTGGCCAAACCATCCTAACTCCTTCGAGTACAGCAATTTGGACTTTATCCAAATTGTCAGGAATATTCCCTTTAAACTTTCTGAACTTTAGAGTGCTCGCACCGGTGCGCAGAAAGCGCGGAGAGAGAAAAGCACGCGTAGCACCGAGGCGACTTATTCTCTGGAGATCTCTGAAGAGCTCACTCTCCTAAGGACTCGGTTGTTCTAGTTTAGACTGGGTTTGCTTATTATTATTATTATTATTATTATTTTGTTTAATTTTTCAGACTAGAATGGAGTTCGACACTTCGAGTGCTGCTGATCTCCAACTTTACAGAAAATGCTGTGTCTCATGTGCATAAAACTATTTATAATTTGAGTCGTAAAGTCATCTTCCTATTCCAGCGTTTTCACTTTCAGACTCTGTATGATATCTGTTTGTTCATCCCATACTTAAGTTAAAGATGAATTAAATTCATAAGATGAAGTTTAATTCTTGATCCTTAGATTCACAACAAAAATGTTCTAACTTCTAATTGACTACATTACTAGATTATAATTTCTATTACTTATATCTTTGTAACCTGATGTTGTAGATCCTTTATATTTCAAACTTTGAATTCTGCTTCTTCAAAAAGTTTAAATCGATCAAAAGGTTTTCATCACCAAGTTAAAAAGATTAAGGAATTAGAAAACTAGAGTTTGAGACGAGATTTCCCTGATTTGGCAGCTGAGTAAATACAGGGGAAGCAAGTTCCAAACAGTGCTTATGTTCCAAACCTGACATTGAATGTCAGGTTTGAGCACAAATATTATGATCAACGTTTTAATAAATCTTCCTGTATTAAAACTGTAAGTGATCGTTCATTTTCACGTAAACCCCCGGATACCGTTTTCGAAACAATTAAAGTTTTCCATTTTTGCACATATCACGAATTTGAATCTTGGACACGTTTTGGAACAAAAACTATTTTTACAAACAATAAATAATTTGAAAATATTTAACAATTCAGAACAAAACGCACTTTCATAATTTACAGAATAGCATAAATTACTGAAAATATTTTCATCTTCTAAATTTTTCAAAAATTTGTTTCCACATTACAAATACTTTTAAATAGGGAGAGTACAGATGATTTCGGATATCCTCCACCATTTTTAATAAAAAAAATTCCAGCTTTTTTGATTTAACTGTAAGAACAATTTAATATTAATATTAGAATTATTTAATTTTGCAAGTTGTTATATTTTAAATATAAGAACAGAATAGATTATTTACATTTTTATTGTTTCATGTATTTACATTCTATTGTATGCGAAAAACTTGTTTTTTTACCAAAATGTGTAAATGCTTGAAAAAGTATCATTAATTCAAATCTGTGAAATGTCTTAAAAATGTGACATGTTCCAAAACGTGTTTTGTACCCAAACTTTGCATTTGCTTAAAAAATGTGACATGTTCTAAAACTAAATCAAGAATCATCAAAAATTATAATTTATTTTTTTGTAGGGGTTTAGTATTTAACTTTTTGTTATAAAAGTGTTGCCTTTAAGAATGTAAACTATGCAGACGGTTTTTTGTACTCTCGACTTATATTGAAAAATATAAACAGTTAAAAATTATAACTTTGCACATTTGACCCAAATCTAACACTTAGTGTGAGATTTGGGCCAAATCAAGGTTTGGAACTTTCTTCCCCTGAGATAGATTTAACGGAGTTCTTTAAATATTTGTAACAGGAAAATTTATTGATTAATATGGAAATAAATGAAGAATAAAATAAAAACCAAATGAATTTATTTTCAACTAATTATTACCTGGTTTTCCAATCTGTAAAGGCGAGCTCCTATTGTCATTGGTTTTATGTTTCCTTTCTTGTCCACGCCGTGGTGGTAACTGCCGGGTTTTCCTAGAGTTTGGTCCAGTCGTCTTTGTAGTTCCTGCAATCAGTTAATCAAGGAATATTTACTTTTATTGTACTGCATTATAATGTATTATCTTTAAATATAAGGTTACACAATGCGGTACAAAGTCATCAACTCCACCAAGCCAAAATATCAAATTTTAAACTGTTCTCATACAAACCTCTATAATTAATGGTAATCAATCGAAAATAATCAATAGATTTTAAAAATGTTCAAATTAAAAAATTGAACCCTANTAGCCCCCCCTAGATCGGTAAAATCGATGGTTTCCAGGTTTTTTTTTACCCCAAAGGTTTTTGATTTCTGAGCCCCACAAAAAGAAAAAATGAAAGCCCCTCCTCCTCCCCCTCTGGAAAAGTTCGTGTGTACGCCCCTTTGATGCACTGTACCTGTTGAAACTTTCTTCGAGCAACAAAATATTTTATTTTTCTCACTGCTCGGATCGCATTTTTGTGCGCAGTTGTTAGACTAAAAAGAAAAAATGTTAATAGCATTTTTAATCATGCATTGTTATTTAAATATTTTAAGTTCTATCTATCTAATTCTATTTACAAGTGCATTATATGATGTTTTGGTGAAATACGCATTAAAATCTTTCAATCCTAACTTCTTGTTCTTATTGAAGAACAATTAAGAAGGACAATAATAGTTTGAAATTTCATTATGTTACCAGATAAATTTGAAATAGGGGAGCTACGAGGTCACATTAAAATCTTTCAATCCTAACTTCTTGTTCTTATTGAAGAACAATTGGGAAGGACAATAATAGTTTAAATTTCATTATGTTACCGGATAAATTTTCTTTTCTCGTTCTTGTGATTAAAAATCGAAATAGGGGAGCTAAGAGGTCACATGGAGGCAAAGAAGGTATGTTAAGGTCCTAATCAGAAAGGCCCGGAATTAATTTACAATCAGACGACTTTACAATCTAATTTTACAATTATGATTAATGAAACAATAATCACAAATAGCCCTATTCTTCCATTTCCTAAATGTGGTCTGCCTTTTTTGAGCATTTAAAATTGCCTGATTAACTGTCAATTGATTCCGGGTCTTTTTGATTATAACTGTATTGGAAATATCTTCCTCATTGTTTAAAAAGAATCATTGTGAATCGCATATGGGGGGTCCCTTGAAATTACGTTGACACTCTCTAAAAGTCCTCTAGGGTCCCTTAAATGAGGGGTCTCTTGAAATTACGTTGACAGTATCTAAAAGTCCTCTAGAGTCCCTAAATGAGGGATCCCTTGAAATTAAGTTGACAGTATCTAAAAGTCCTCTAAGGTCCCTTAAATGAGGGGTCCCTTGAAATTACGTTGACAGTATCTAAAAGTAGTCTAGAGTCCCTAAATGAGAGATCCCTTGAAATTACGTTGACAGTATCTAAAAGTCCTCTAGGGTCCCTTAAATGAGGGGTCCCTTGAAATTACGTTGACAGTATCTAAAAGTCCTCTAGG